>NW_026776963.1:0-79694 GCF_030936135.1 Gavia stellata
TCAGCCTCTCCTGCTCAATCTGGCCAGAGCTCAACACCGAAATTGCGAACGTCCAGCGATTGCTCCTACACTAAAGGTGCCAGCCCTGAAAGCTCTTGCTGGTCCTCATCTCCCACTCGTAACCTCTCAAACGAACCACAAACACTTGGCCTCTGAACTTGTTTAGCCTACTAAAACTTCCAACGTACACTGCCTCTCCTGCTCAATCTGGCCAGAGCTCAACACCGAAATTGCGAACGTCCAAGGATTGCTTCTACACTAAAGGTGCCAGCCCTGAAAGCTCTTGCTGGTCCTCATCTCCCACTGGTAACCTCTCAAACGAACCACAAACACTTGGCCTCTGAACTTGTTTAGCCTACTAAAACTTCCAACGTACACAGCCTCTCCTGCTCAATCTGCCCAAAATTCAACACCGATGTTGTGAACGTCCAGCGATTGCTCCTACACTAAAGGTGCCAGCCCTGAAAGCTCTTGCTGGTCCTCATCTCCCACTGGTAACCTCTCAAACGAACCACAAACACTTGGCCTCTGAACTTGTTTAGCCTACTAAAACTTCCAACGTACACAGCCTCTCCTGCTCAATCTGGCCAGAGCTCAACACCGAAATTGCGAACGTCCAGCGATTGCTCCTACACTAAAGGTGCCAGCCCTGAAAGCTCTTGCTGGTCCTCATCTCCCACTGGTAACCTCTCAAACGAACCACAAACACTTGGCTCTGAACTTGTTTAGCCTACTAAAACTTCCAACGTACACAGCCTCTCCTGCTCAATCTGCCCAAAATTCAACAGCGAAATTGCGAACGTCCAGGGATTGCTCCTACACTAATGGTGCCAGCCCTGAAAGCTCTTGCTGGTCCTCATCTCCCACTGGTAACCTCTCAAACGAACCACAAACACTTGGCCTCTGAACTTGTTTAGCCTACTAAAACTTCCAACGTACACAGCCTCTCCTGCTCAATCTGGCCAGAGCTCAACACCGAAATTGCGAACGTCCAGCGATTGCTCCTACACTAAAGGTGCCAGCCCTGAAAGCTCTTGCTGGTCCTCATCTCCCACTGGTAACCTCTCAAACGAACCACAAACACTTGGCCTCTGAACTTGTTTAGCCTACTAAAACTTCCAATGTACACAGCCTCTCCTGCTCAATCTGCCCAAAATTCAACACCTATGTTGTGAACGTCCAGGGATTGCTCCTACACTAAAGGTGCCAGCCCTGAAAGCTCTTGCTGGTCCTCATCTCCCACTGGTAACCTCTCAAACGAACCACAAACACTTGGCCTCTGAACTTGTTTAGCCTACTAAAACTTCCAACGTACACAGCCTCTCCTGCTCAATCTGGCCAGAGCTCAACACCGAAATTGCGAACGTCCAGCGATTGCTCCTACACTAAAGGTGCCAGCCCTGAAAGCTCTTGCTGGTCCTCATCTCCCACTGGTAACCTCTCAAACGAACCACAAACACTTGGCCTCTGAACTTGTTTAGCCTACTAAAACTTCCAACGTACACTGCCTCTCCTGCTCAATCTGGCCAGAGCTCAACACCGAAATTGCGAACGTCCAGCGATTGCTCCTACACTAAAGGTGCCAGCCCTGAAAGCTCTTGCTGGTCCTCATCTCCCACTGGTAACCTCTCAAACGAACCACAAACACTTGGCCTCTGAACTTGTTTAGCCTACTAAAACTTCCAACGTACACTGCCTCTCCTGCTCAATCTGGCCAGAGCTCAACACCGAAATTGCGAACGTCCAGGGATTGCTCCTACACTAAAGGTGCCAGCCCTGAAAGCTCTTGCTGGTCCTCATCTCCCACTGGTAACCTCTCAAACGAACCACAAACACTTGGGCTCTGAACTTGTTTAGCCTACTAAAACTTCCAATGTACACAGCCTCTCCTGCTCAATCTGGCCAGAGCTCAACACCGAAATTGCGAACGTCCAGCGATTGCTCCTACACTAAAGGTGCCAGCCCTGAAAGCTCTTGCTGGTCCTCATCTCCCACTGGTAACCTCTCAAACGAACACAAACACTTGGCCTCTGAACTTGTTTAGCCTACTAAAACTTCCAACGTACACAGCCTCTCCTGCTCAATCTGGCCAGAGATCAACACCGAAATTGCGAACGTCCAGGGATTGCTCCTACACTAAAGGTGCCAGCCCTGAAAGCTCTTGCTGGTCCTCATCTCCCACTGGTAACCTCTCAAACGAACCACAAACACTTGGCCTCTGAACTTGTTTAGCCTACTAAAACTTCCAACGTACACAGCCTCTCCTGCTCAATCTGCCCAAAATTCAACACCGATGTTGTGAACGTCCAGGGATTGCTCCTACACTAAAGGTGCCAGCCCTGAAAGCTCTTGCTGGTCCTCATCTCCCACTGGTAACCTCTCAAACGAACCACAAACACTTGGCCTCTGAACTTGTTTAGCCTACTAAAACTTCCAACGTACACAGCCTCTCCTGCTCAATCTGGCCAGAGCTCAACACCGAAATTGCGAACGTCCAGCGATTGCTCCTACACTAAAGGTGCCAGCCCTGAAAGCTCTTGCTGGTCCTCATCTCCCACTGGTAACCTCTCAAACGAACCACAAACACTTGGCCTCTGAACTTGTTTAGCCTACTAAAACTTCCAACGTACACTGCCTCTCCTGCTCAATCTGCCCAAAATTCAACACCTATGTTGTGAACGTCCAGGGATTGCTCCTACACTAAAGGTGCCAGCCCTGAAAGCTCTTGCTGGTCCTCATCTCCCACTGGTAACCTCTCAAACGAACCACAAACACTTGGCCTCTGAACTTGTTTAGCCTACTAAAACTTCCAACGTACACAGCCTCTCCTGCTCAATCTGGCCAGAGCTCAACACCGAAATTGCGAACGTCCAGGGATTGCTCCTACACTAAAGGTGCCAGCCCTGAAAGCTCTTGCTGGTCCTCATCTCCCACTGGTAACCTCTCAAACGAACCACAAACACTTGGCCTCTGAACTTGTTTAGCCTACTAAAACTTCCAACGTACACTGCCTCTCCTGCTCAATCTGGCCAGAGCTCAACACCGAAATTGCGAACGTCCAGCGATTGCTCCTACACTAAAGGTGCCAGCCCTGAAAGCTCTTGCTGGTCCTCATCTCCCACTGGTAACCTCTCAAACGAACCACAAACACTTGGCCTCTGAACTTGTTTAGCCTACTAAAACTTCCAACGTACACAGCCTCTCCTGCTCAATCTGGCCAGAGCTCAACACCGAAATTGAGAACGTCCAGCGATTGCTCCTACACTAAAGGTGCCAGCCCTGAAAGCTCTTGCTGGTCCTCATCTCCCACTGGTAACCTCTCAAACGAACCACAAACACTTGGCCTCTGAACTTGTTTAGCCTACTAAAACTTCCAACGTACACAGCCTCTCCTGCTCAATCTGGCCAGAGCTCAACACCGAAATTGCGAACGTCCAGCGATTGCTCCTACACTAATGGTGCCAGCCCTGAAAGCTCTTGCTGGTCCTCATCTCCCACTGGTAACCTCTCAAACGAACCACAAACACTTTGGAACTGAACTTATTTAGGCTACTAAAACTTCCAACGTACACAGCCTCTCCTGCTCAATCTGCCCAAAATTCAACACCGGTGTTGTGAACGTCCAGCGATTGCTCCTACACTAAAGGTGCCAGCCCTGAAAGCTCTTGCTGGTCCTCATCTCCCACTGGTAACCTCTCAAACGAACCACAAACACTTGGCCTCTGAACTTGTTTAGCCTACTAAAACTTCCAACGTACACAGCCTCTCCTGCTCAATCTGGCCAGAGCTCAACACCGAAATTGCGAACGTCCAGCGATTGCTCCTACACTAAAGGTGCCAGCCCTGAAAGCTCTTGCTGGTCCTCATCTCCCACTGGTAACCTCTCAAACGAACCACAAACACTTGGCTCTGAACTTGTTTAGCCTACTAAAACTTCCAACGTACACAGCCTCTCCTGCTCAATCTGGCCAGAGCTCAACACCAAAATTGCGAACGTCCAGCGATTGCTCCTACACTAAAGGTGCCAGCCCTGAAAGCTCTTGCTGGTCCTCATCTCCCACTGGTAACCTCTCAAACGAACCACAAACACTTGGCTCTGAACTTGTTTAGCCTACTAAAACTTCCAACGTACACAGCCTCTCCTGCTCAATCTGGCCAGAGCTCAACACCGAAATTGCGAACGTCCAGCGATTGCTCCTACACTAAAGGTGCCAGCCCTGAAAGCTCTTGCTGGTCCTCATCTCCCACTGGTAACCTCTCAAACGAAGCACAAACACTTGGCCTCTGAACTTGTTTAGCCTACTAAAACTTCCAACGTACACAGCCTCTCCTGCTCAGTATGGCCAAAATTCAACACCGAAATTGCGAACGTCCAGCGATTGCTCCTACACTAAAGGTGCCAGCCCTGAAAGCTCTTGCTGGTCCTCATCTCCCACTGGTAACCTCTCAAACGAACCACAAACACTTGGCCTCTGAACTTGTTTAGCCTACTAAAACTTCCAACGTACACAGCCTCTCCTGCTCAATCTGGCCAGAGCTCAACACCGAAATTGCGAACGTCCAGCGATTGCTCCTACACTAAAGGTGCCAGCCCTGAAAGCTCTTGCTGGTCCTCATCTCCCACTGGTAACCTCTCAAACGAACCACAAACACTTGGCCTCTGAACTTGTTTAGCCTACTAAAACTTCCAACGTACACTGCCTCTCCTGCTCAATCTGGCCAGAGCTCAACACCGAAATTGCGAACGTCCAGCGATTGCTCCTACACTAAAGGTGCCAGCCCTGAAAGCTCTTGCTGGTCCTCATCTCCCACTGGTAACCTCTCAAACGAACCACAAACACTTGGCCTCTGAACTTGTTTAGCCTACTAAAACTTCCAACGTACACTGCCTCTCCTGCTCAATCTGGCCAGAGCTGAACACCGAAATTGCGAACGTCCAAGGATTGCTTCTACACTAAAGGTGCCAGCCCTGAAAGCTCTTGCTGGTCCTCATCTCCCACTGGTAACCTCTCAAACGAACCACAAACACTTGGCCTCTGAACTTGTTTAGCCTACTAAAACTTCCAACGTACACAGCCTCTCCTGCTCAATCTGCCCAAAATTCAACACCGATGTTGTGAACGTCCAGGGATTGCTCCTACACTAAAGGTGCCAGCCCTGAAAGCTCTTGCTGGTCCTCATCTCCCACTGGTAACCTCTCAAACGAACCACAAACACTTGGGCTCTGAACTTGTTTACCCTACTAAAACTTCCAACGTACACTGCCTCTCCTGCTCAATCTGGCCAGAGCTCAACACCGAAATTGCGAACGTCCAGCGATTGCTCCTACACTAAAGGTGCCAGCCCTGAAAGCTCTTGCTGGTCCTCATCTCCCACTGGTAACCTCTCAAACGAACCACAAACACTTGGGCTCCGAACTTGTTTAGCCTACTAAAACTTCCAACGTACACAGCCTCTCCTGCTCAATCTGCCCAAAATTCAACAGCGAAATTGCGAACGTCCAGGGATTGCTCCTACACTAATGGTGCCAGCCCTGAAAGCTCTTGCTGGTCCTCATCTCCCACTGGTAACCTCTCAAACGAACCACAAACACTTGGCCTCTGAACTTGTTTAGCCTACTAAAACTTCCAACGTACACAGCCTCTCCTGCTCAATCTGGCCAGAGCTCAACACCGAAATTGCGAACGTCCAGCGATTGCTCCTACACTAATGGTGCCAGCCCTGAAAGCTCTTGCTGGTCCTCATCTCCCACTGGTAACCTCTCAAACGAACCACAAACACTTGGCCTCTGAACTTGTTTAGCCTACTAAAACTTCCAACGTACACAGCCTCTCCTGCTCAATCTGGCCAGAGCTCAACACCGAAATTGCGAACGTCCAGCGATTGCTCCTACACTAAAGGTGCCAGCCCTGAAAGCTCTTGCTGGTCCTCATCTCCCACTGGTAACCTCTCAAACGAACACAAACACTTGGCCTCTGAACTTGTTTAGCCTACTAAAACTTCCAACGTACACAGCCTCTCCTGCTCAATCTGGCCAGAGCTCAACACCGAAATTGCGAACGTCCAGCGATTGCTCCTACACTAAAGGTGCCAGCCCTGAAAGCTCTTGCTGGTCCTCATCTCCCACTGGTAACCTCTCAAACGAAGCACAAACACTTGGCCTCTGAACTTGTTTAGCCTACTAAAACTTCCAACGTACACAGCCTCTCCTGCTCAATCTGGCCAGAGCTCAACACCGAAATTGCGAACGTCCAGCGATTGCTCCTACACTAAAGGTGCCAGCCCTGAAAGCTCTTGCTGGTCCTCATCTCCCACTGGTAACCTCTCAAACGAACCACAAACACTTGGCCTCTGAACTTGTTTAGCCTACTAAAACTTCCAACGTACACAGCCTCTCCTGCTCAGTATGGCCAAAATTCAACACCGAAATTGCGAACGTCCAGCGATTGCTCCTACACTAAAGGTGCCAGCCCTGAAAGCTCTTGCTGGTCCTCATCTCCCACTGGTAACCTCTCAAACGAACCACAAACACTTGGCCTCTGAACTTGTTTAGCCTACTAAAACTTCCAACGTACACAGCCTCTCCTGCTCAATCTGGCCAGAGCTCAACACCGAAATTGCGAACGTCCAGCGATTGCTCCTACACTAAAGGTGCCAGCCCTGAAAGCTCTTGCTGGTCCTCATCTCCCACTGGTAACCTCTCAAACGAACCACAAACACTTGGCCTCTGAACTTGTTTAGCCTACTAAAACTTCCAACGTACACAGCCTCTCCTGCTCAATCCGGCCAGAGATCAACACCGAAATTGCGAACGTCCAGCAATTGCTCCTACACTAATGGTGCCAGCCCTGAAAGCTCTTGCTGGTCCTCATCTCCCACTGGTAACCTCTCAAACGAACCACAAACACTTGGGCTCTGAACTTATTTAGGCTACTAAAACTTCCAACGTACACAGCCTCTCCTGCTCAATCTGCCCAAATTCAACACCGATGTTGTGAACGTCCAGGGATTGCTCCTACACTAAAGGTGCCAGCCCTGAAAGCTCTTGCTGGTCCTCATCTCCCACTGGTAACCTCTCAAACGAACCACAAACACTTGGCCTCTGAACTTGTTTAGCCTACTAAAACTTCCAATGTACACAGCCTCTCCTGCTCAATCTGGCCAGAGCTCAACACCGAAATTGCGAACGTCAGCGATTGCTCCTACACTAAAGGTGCCAGCCCTGAAAGCTCTTGCTGGTCCTCATCTCCCACTGGTAACCTCTCAAACGAACCACAAACACTTGGCCTCTGAACTTGTTTAGCCTACTAAAACTTCCAAGTACACAGCCTCTCCTGCTCAATCTGCCCAAAATTCAACAGCGAAATTGCGAACGTCCAGCGATTGCTCCTACACTAATGGTGCCAGCCCTGAAAGCTCTTGCTGGTCCTCATCTCCCACTGGTAACCTCTCAAACGAACCACAAACACTTGGCCTCTGAACTTGTTTAGCCTACTAAAACTTCCAACGTACACAGCCTCTCCTGCTCAATCTGGCCAGAGCTCAACACCGAAATTGCGAACGTCCAGGGATTGCTCCTACACTAAAGGTGCCAGCCCTGAAAGCTCTTGCTGGTCCTCATCTCCCACTGGTAACCTCTCAAACGAACCACAAACACTTGGCCTCTGAACTTGTTTAGCCTACTAAAACTTCCAACGTACACAGCCTCTCCTGCTCAATCTGGCCAGAGATCAACACCGAAATTGCGAACGTCCAGCAATTGCTCCTACACTAAAGGTGCCAGCCCTGAAAGCTCTTGCTGGTCCTCATCTCCCACTGGTAACCTCTCAAACGAACCACAAACACTTGGCCTCTGAACTTGTTTAGCCTACTAAAACTTCCAACGTACACAGCCTCTCCTGCTCAATCTGCCCAAATTCAACACCTATGTTCTGAACGTCCAGGGATTGCTCCTACACTAAAGGTGCCAGCCCTGAAAGCTCTTGCTGGTCCTCATCTCCCACTGGTAACCTCTCAAACGAACCACAAACACTTGGCCTCTGAACTTGTTTAGCCTACTAAAACTTCCAACGTACACAGCCTCTCCTGCTCAATCTGGCCAGAGCTCAACACCGAAATTGCGAACGTCCAGGGATTGCTCCTACACTAAAGGTGCCAGCCCTGAAAGCTCTTGCTGGTCCTCATCTCCCACTGGTAACCTCTCAAACGAACCACAAACACTTGGCCTCTGAACTTGTTTAGCCTACTAAAACTTCCAACGTACACAGCCTCTCCTGCTCAGTATGGCCAAAATTCAACACCGAAATTGCGAACGTCCAGCGATTGCTCCTACACTAAAGGTGCCAGCCCTGAAAGCTCTTGCTGGTCCTCATCTCCCACTGGTAACCTCTCAAACGAACCACAAACACTTGGCCTCTGAACTTGTTTAGCCTACTAAAACTTCCAATGTACACAGCCTCTCCTGCTCAATCTGGCCAGAGCTCAACACCGAAATTGCGAACGTCCCAGCGATTGCTCCTACACTAAAGGTGCCAGCCCTGAAAGCTCTTGCTGGTCCTCATCTCCCACTGGTAACCTCTCAAACGAACCACAAACACTTGGCCTCTGAACTTGTTTAGCCTACTAAAACTTCCAACGTACACAGCCTCTCCTGCTCAATCTGGCCAGAGATCAACACCGAAATTGCGAACGTCCAGCAATTGCTCCTACACTAATGGTGCCAGCCCTGAAAGCTCTTGCTGGTCCTCATCTCCCACTGGTAACCTCTCAAACGAACCACAAACACTTGGGCTCTGAACTTATTTAGGCTACTAAAACTTCCAACGTACACAGCCTCTCCTGCTCAATCTGCCCAAAATTCAACACCGATGTTGTGAACGTCCAGGGATTGCTCCTACACTAAAGGTGCCAGCCCTGAAAGCTCTTGCTGGTCCTCATCTCCCACTGGTAACCTCTCAAACGAACCACAAACACTTGGCCTCTGAACTTGTTTAGCCTACTAAAACTTCCAACGTACACAGCCTCTCCTGCTCAATCTGGCCAGAGCTCAACACCGAAATTGCGAACGTCCAGCGATTGCTCCTACACTAAAGGTGCCAGCCCTGAAAGCTCTTGCTGGTCCTCATCTCCCACTGGTAACCTCTCAAACGAACCACAAACACTTGGCCTCTGAACTTGTTTAGCCTACTAAAACTTCCAACGTACACAGCCTCTCCTGCTCAATCTGGCCAGAGCTCAACACCGAAATTGCGAACGTCCAGCGATTGCTCCTACACTAAAGGTGCCAGCCCTGAAAGCTCTTGCTGGTCCTCATCTCCCACTGGTAACCTCTCAAACGAACCACAAACACTTGGCCTCTGAACTTGTTTAGCCTACTAAAACTTCCAACGTACACAGCCTCTCCTGCTCAATCTGGCCAGAGATCAACACCGAAATTGCGAACGTCCAGCAATTGCTCCTACACTAATGGTGCCAGCCCTGAAAGCTCTTGCTGGTCCTCATCTCCCACTGGTAACCTCTCAAACGAACCACAAACACTTGGCCTCTGAACTTGTTTAGCCTACTAAAACTTCCAACGTACACAGCCTCTCCTGCTCAATCTGGCCAGAGCTCAACACCGAAATTGCGAACGTCCAGCGATTGCTCCTACACTAAAGGTGCCAGCCCTGAAAGCTCTTGCTGGTCCTCATCTCCCACTGGTAACCTCTCAAACGAACCACAAACACTTGGCCTCTGAACTTGTTTAGCCTACTAAAACTTCCAACGTACACAGCCTCTCCTGCTCAATCTGGCCAGAGATCAACACCGAAATTGCGAACGTCCAGCAATTGCTCCTACACTAATGGTGCCAGCCCTGAAAGATCTTGCTGGTCCTCATCTCCCACTGGTAACCTCTCAAACGAACCACAAACACTTGGGCTCTGAACTTATTTAGGCTACTAAAACTTCCAACATACACAGCCTCTCCTGCTCAATCTGCCCAAAATTCAACACCGATGTTGTGAACGTCCAGGGATTGCTCCTACACTAAAGGTGCCAGCCCTGAAAGCTCTTGCTGGTCCTCATCTCCCACTGGTAACCTCTCAAACGAACCACAAACACTTGGCCTCTGAACTTGTTTAGCCTACTAAAACTTCCAACGTACACAGCCTCTCCTGCTCAATCTGGCCAGAGATCAACACCGAAATTGCGAACGTCCAGCGATTGCTCCTACACTAAAGGTGCCAGCCCTGAAAGCTCTTGCTGGTCCTCATCTCCCACTGGTAACCTCTCAAACGAACCACAAACACTTGGCTCTGAACTTGTTTAGCCTACTAAAACTTCCAAAGTACACAGCCTCTCCTGCTCAATCTGCCCAAAATTCAACAGCGAAATTGCGAACGTCCAGCGATTGCTCCTACACTAATGGTGCCAGCCCTGAAAGCTCTTGCTGGTCCTCATCTCCCACTGGTAACCTCTCAAACGAACCACAAACACTTGGCTCTGAACTTGTTTAGCCTACTAAAACTTCCAACGTACACTGCCTCTCCTGCTCAATCTGGCCAGAGCTCAACACCGAAATTGCGAACGTCCAGCGATTGCTCCTACACTAAAGGTGCCAGCCCTGAAAGCTCTTGCTGGTCCTCATCTCCCACTGGTAACCTCTCAAACGAACCACAAACACTTGGCCTCTGAACTTGTTTAGCCTACTAAAACTTCCAACGTACACAGCCTCTCCTGCTCAATCTGGCCAGAGCTCAACACCGAAATTGCGAACGTCCAGCGATTGCTCCTACACTAAAGGTGCCAGCCCTGAAAGCTCTTGCTGGTCCTCATCTCCCACTGGTAACCTCTCAAACGAACCACAAACACTTGGCCTCTGAACTTGGTTAGCCTACTAAAACTTCCAATGTACACAGCCTCTCCTGCTCAATCTGGCCAGAGCTCAACACCGAAATTGCGAACGTCCAGGGATTGCTCCTACACTAAAGGTGCCAGCCCTGAAAGCTCTTGCTGGTCCTCATCTCCCACTGGTAACCTCTCAAACGAACCACAAACACTTGGCCTCTGAACTTGGTTAGCCTACTAAAACTTCCAATGTACACAGCCTCTCCTGCTCAATCTGGCCAGAGCTCAACACCGAAATTGCGAACGTCCAGGGATTGCTCCTACACTAAAGGTGCCAGCCCTGAAAGCTCTTGCTGGTCCTCATCTCCCACTGGTAACCTCTCAAACGAACCACAAACACTTGGCCTCTGAACTTGTTTAGCCTACTAAAACTTCCAACGTACACAGCCTCTCCTGCTCAATCTGGCCAGAGCTCAACACCGAAATTGCGAACGTCCAGCGATTGCTCCTACACTAATGGTGCCAGCCCTGAAAGCTCTTGCTGGTCCTCATCTCCCACTGGTAACCTCTCAAACGAACCACAAACACTTGGCCTCTGAACTTGTTTAGCCTACTAAAACTTCCAACGTACACTGCCTCTCCTGCTCAATCTGGCCAGAGCTCAACACCGAAATTGCGAACGTCCAGGGATTGCTCCTACACTAAAGGTGCCAGCCCTGAAAGCTCTTGCTGGTCCTCATCTCCCACTGGTAACCTCTCAAACGAACCACAAACACTTGGCCTCTGAACTTGTTTAGCCTACTAAAACTTCCAACGTACACAGCCTCTCCTGCTCAATCTGGCCAGAGCTCAACACCGAAATTGCGAACGTCCAGCGATTGCTCCTACACTAAAGGTGCCAGCCCTGAAAGCTCTTGCTGGTCCTCATCTCCCACTGGTAACCTCTCAAACGAACCACAAACACTTGGCCTCTGAACTTGTTTAGCCTACTAAAACTTCCAACGTACACAGCCTCTCCTGCTCAATCTGGCCAGAGCTCAACACCGAAATTGCGAACGTCCAGCGATTGCTCCTACACTAAAGGTGCCAGCCCTGAAAGCTCTTGCTGGTCCTCATCTCCCACTGGTAACCTCTCAAACGAACCACAAACACTTGGCCTCTGAACTTGTTTAGCCTACTAAAACTTCCAACGTACACAGCCTCTCCTGCTCAGTATGGCCAAAATTCAACACCGAAATTGCGAACGTCCAGCGATTGCTCCTACACTAAAGGTGCCAGCCCTGAAAGCTCTTGCTGGTCCTCATCTCCCACTGGTAACCTCTCAAACGAACCACAAACACTTGGCCTCTGAACTTGTTTAGCCTACTAAAACTTCCAACGTACACAGCCTCTCCTGCTCAATCTGGCCAGAGCTCAACACCGAAATTGCGAACGTCCAGCGATTGCTCCTACACTAAAGGTGCCAGCCCTGAAAGCTCTTGCTGGTCCTCATCTCCCACTGGTAACCTCTCAAACGAACCACAAACACTTGGCCTCTGAACTTGTTTAGCCTACTAAAACTTCCAACGTACACAGCCTCTCCTGCTCAATCTGGCCAGAGATCAACACCGAAATTGCGAACGTCCAGCAATTGCTCCTACACTAATGGTGCCAGCCCTGAAAGCTCTTGCTGGTCCTCATCTCCCACTGGTAACCTCTCAAACGAACCACAAACACTTGGGCTCTGAACTTATTTAGGCTACTAAAACTTCCAACGTACACAGCCTCTCCTGCTCAATCTGCCCAAAATTCAACACCGATGTTGTGAACGTCCAGGGATTGCTCCTACACTAAAGGTGCCAGCCCTGAAAGCTCTTGCTGGTCCTCATCTCCCACTGGTAACCTCTCAAACGAACCACAAACACTTGGCTCTGAACTTGTTTAGCCTACTAAAACTTCCAAAGTACACAGCCTCTCCTGCTCAATCTGCCCAAAATTCAACAGCGAAATTGCGAACGTCCAGCGATTGCTCCTACACTAATGGTGCCAGCCCTGAAAGCTCTTGCTGGTCCTCATCTCCCACTGGTAACCTCTCAAACGAACCACAAACACTTGGCTCTGAACTTGTTTAGCCTACTAAAACTTCCAACGTACACAGCCTCTCCTGCTCAATCTGGCCAGAGCTCAACACCGAAATTGCGAACGTCCAGCGATTGCTCCTACACTAAAGGTGCCAGCCCTGAAAGCTCTTGCTGGTCCTCATCTCCCACTGGTAACCTCTCAAACGAACCACAAACACTTGGCCTCTGAACTTGTTTAGCCTACTAAAACTTCCAACGTACACAGCCTCTCCTGCTCAATCTGGCCAGAGCTCAACACCGAAATTGCGAACGTCCAGCGATTGCTCCTACACTAAAGGTGCCAGCCCTGAAAGCTCTTGCTGGTCCTCATCTCCCACTGGTAACCTCTCAAACGAACCACAAACACTTGGCCTCTGAACTTGTTTAGCCTACTAAAACTTCCAACGTACACAGCCTCTCCTGCTCAATCTGGCCAGAGATCAACACCGAAATTGCGAACGTCCAGCAATTGCTCCTACACTAATGGTGCCAGCCCTGAAAGCTCTTGCTGGTCCTCATCTCCCACTGGTAACCTCTCAAACGAACCACAAACACTTGGCCTCTGAACTTGTTTAGCCTACTAAAACTTCCAACGTACACAGCCTCTCCTGCTCAATCTGGCCAGAGATCAACACCGAAATTGCGAACGTCCAGCAATTGCTCCTACACTAATGGTGCCAGCCCTGAAAGCTCTTGCTGGTCCTCATCTCCCACTGGTAACCTCTCAAACGAACCACAAACACTTGGCCTCTGAACTTGTTTAGCCTACTAAAACTTCCAACATACACAGCCTCTCCTGCTCAATCTGCCCAAAATTCAACACCGATGTTGTGAACGTCCAGGGATTGCTCCTACACTAAAGGTGCCAGCCCTGAAAGCTCTTGCTGGTCCTCATCTCCCACTGGTAACCTCTCAAACGAACCACAAACACTTGGCCTCTGAACTTGTTTAGCCTACTAAAACTTCCAACGTACACAGCCTCTCCTGCTCAATCTGGCCAGAGCTCAACACCGAAATTGCGAACGTCCAGCGATTGCTCCTACACTAAAGGTGCCAGCCCTGAAAGCTCTTGCTGGTCCTCATCTCCCACTGGTAACCTCTCAAACGAACCACAAACACTTGGCCTCTGAACTTGTTTAGCCTACTAAAACTTCCAACGTACACAGCCTCTCCTGCTCAATCTGGCCAGAGCTCAACACCGAAATTGCGAACGTCCAGCAATTGCTCCTACACTAATGGTGCCAGCCCTGAAAGCTCTTGCTGGTCCTCATCTCCCACTGGTAACCTCTCAAACGAACCACAAACACTTGGGCTCTGAACTTATTTAGGCTACTAAAACTTCCAACGTACACAGCCTCTCCTGCTCAATCTGCCCAAAATTCAACACCGATGTTGTGAACGTCCAGGGATTGCTCCTACACTAAAGGTGCCAGCCCTGAAAGCTCTTGCTGGTCCTCATCTCCCACTGGTAACCTCTCAAACGAACCACAAACACTTGGCCTCTGAACTTGTTTAGCCTACTAAAACTTCCAACGTACACAGCCTCTCCTGCTCAATCTGGCCAGAGCTCAACACCGAAATTGCGAACGTCCAGCGATTGCTCCTACACTAAAGGTGCCAGCCCTGAAAGCTCTTGCTGGTCCTCATCTCCCACTGGTAACCTCTCAAATGAACCACAAACACTTGGCTCTGAACTTGTTTAGCCTACTAAAACTTCCAAAGTACACAGCCTCTCATGCTCAATCTGCCCAAAATTCAACAGCGAAATTGCGAACGTCCAGCGATTGCTCCTACACTAATGGTGCCAGCCCTGAAAGCTCTTGCTGGTCCTCATCTCCCACTGGTAACCTCTCAAACGAACCACAAACACTTGGCTCTGAACTTGTTTAGCCTACTAAAACTTCCAACGTACACAGCCTCTCCTGCTCAATCTGGCCAGAGCTCAACACCGAAATTGCGAACGTCCAGCGATTGCTCCTACACTAAAGGTGCCAGCCCTGAAAGCTCTTGCTGGTCCTCATCTCCCACTGGTAACCTCTCAAACGAACCACAAACACTTGGCCTCTGAACTTGTTTAGCCTACTAAAACTTCCAACGTACACAGCCTCTCCTGCTCAATCTGGCCAGAGATCAACACCGAAATTGCGAACGTCCAGCAATTGCTCCTACACTAATGGTGCCAGCCCTGAAAGCTCTTGCTGGTCCTCATCTCCCACTGGTAACCTCTCAAACGAACCACAAACACTTGGGCTCTGAACTTATTTAGGCTACTAAAACTTCCAACATACACAGCCTCTCCTGCTCAATCTGCCCAAAATTCAACACCGATGTTGTGAACGTCCAGGGATTGCTCCTACACTAAAGGTGCCAGCCCTGAAAGCTCTTGCTGGTCCTCATCTCCCACTGGTAACCTCTCAAACGAACCACAAACACTTGGCCTCTGAACTTGTTTAGCCTACTAAAACTTCCAACGTACACAGCCTCTCCTGCTCAATCTGGCCAGAGCTCAACACCGAAATTGCGAACGTCCAGCGATTGCTCCTACACTAAAGGTGCCAGCCCTGAAAGCTCTTGCTGGTCCTCATCTCCCACTGGTAACCTCTCAAACGAACCACAAACACTTGGCTCTGAACTTGTTTAGCCTACTAAAACTTCCAAAGTACACAGCCTCTCCTGCTCAATCTGCCCAAAATTCAACAGCGAAATTGCGAACGTCCAGCGATTGCTCCTACACTAATGGTGCCAGCCCTGAAAGCTCTTGCTGGTCCTCATCTCCCACTGGTAACCTCTCAAACGAACCACAAACACTTGGCCTCTGAACTTGTTTAGCCTACTAAAACTTCCAACGTACACTGCCCCTCCTGCTCAATCTGGCCAGAGCTCAACACCGAAATTGCGAACGTCCAGCGATTGCTCCTACACTAAAGGTGCCAGCCCTGAAAGCTCTTGCTGGTCCTCATCTCCCACTGGTAACCTCTCAAACGAACCACAAACACTTGGCCTCTGAACTTGTTTAGCCTACTAAAACTTCCAACGTACACAGCCTCTCCTGCTCAATCTGGCCAGAGCTCAACACCGAAATTGCGAACGTCCAGCGATTGCTCCTACACTAAAGGTGCCAGCCCTGAAAGCTCTTGCTGGTCCTCATCTCCCACTGGTAACCTCTCAAACGAACCACAAACACTTGGCCTCTGAACTTGTTTAGCCTACTAAAACTTCCAACGTACACAGCCTCTCCTGCTCAATCTGGCCAGAGCTCAACACCGAAATTGCGAACGTCCAGCAATTGCTCCTACACTAAAGGTGCCAGCCCTGAAAGCTCTTGCTGGTCCTCATCTCCCACTGGTAACCTCTCAAACGAACCACAAACACTTGGCCTCTGAACTTGGTTAGCCTACTAAAACTTCCAATGTACACAGCCTCTCCTGCTCAATCTGGCCAGAGCTCAACACCGAAATTGCGAACGTCCAGGGATTGCTCCTACACTAAAGGTGCCAGCCCTGAAAGCTCTTGCTGGTCCTCATCTCCCACTGGTAACCTCTCAAACGAACCACAAACACTTGGCCTCTGAACTTGTTTAGCCTACTAAAACTTCCAACGTACACAGCCTCTCCTGCTCAATCTGGCCAGAGCTCAACACCGAAATTGCGAACGTCCAGCGATTGCTCCTACACTAAAGGTGCCAGCCTGAAAGCTCTTCCTGGTCCTCATCTCCCACTGGTAACCTCTCAAACGAACCACAAACACTTGGCCTCTGAACTTGTTTAGCCTACTAAAACTTCCAACGTACACTGCCTCTCCTGCTCAATCTGGCCAGAGCTCAACACCGAAATTGCGAACGTCCAGGGATTGCTTCTACACTAAAGGTGCCAGCCCTGAAAGCTCTTGCTGGTCCTCATCTCCCACTGGTAACCTCTCAAACGAACCACAAACACTTGGCCTCTGAACTTGTTTAGCCTACTAAAACTTCCAACGTACACAGCCTCTCCTGCTCAATCTGGCCAGAGCTCAACACCGAAATTGCGAACGTCCAGCGATTGCTCCTACACTAAAGGTGCCAGCCCTGAAAGCTCTTGCTGGTCCTCATCTCCCACTGGTAACCTCTCAAACGAACCACAAACACTTGGCCTCTGAACTTGTTTAGCCTACTAAAACTTCCAACGTACACAGCCTCTCCTGCTCAATCTGGCCAGAGCTCAACACCGAAATTGCGAACGTCCAGCAATTGCTCCTACACTAAAGGTGCCAGCCCTGAAAGCTCTTGCTGGTCCTCATCTCCCACTGGTAACCTCTCAAACGAACCACAAACACTTGGCCTCTGAACTTGGTTAGCCTACTAAAACTTCCAATGTACACAGCCTCTCCTGCTCAATCTGGCCAGAGCTCAACACCGAAATTGCGAACGTCCAGGGATTGCTCCTACACTAAAGGTGCCAGCCCTGAAAGCTCTTGCTGGTCCTCATCTCCCACTGGTAACCTCTCAAACGAACCACAAACACTTGGCCTCTGAACTTGTTTAGCCTACTAAAACTTCCAACGTACACTGCCTCTCCTGCTCAATCTGGCCAGAGCTCAACACCGAAATTGCGAACGTCCAGGGATTGCTTCTACACTAAAGGTGCCAGCCCTGAAAGCTCTTGCTGGTCCTCATCTCCCACTGGTAACCTCTCAAACGAACCACAAACACTTGGCCTCTGAACTTGTTTAGCCTACTAAAACTTCCAACGTACACAGCCTCTCCTGCTCAATCTGGCCAGAGCTCAACACCGAAATTGCGAACGTCCAGCGATTGCTCCTACACTAAAGGTGCCAGCCCTGAAAGCTCTTGCTGGTCCTCATCTCCCACTGGTAACCTCTCAAACGAACCACAAACACTTGGCCTCTGAACTTGTTTAGCCTACTAAAACTTCCAACGTACACAGCCTCTCCTGCTCAATCTGGCCAGAGCTCAACACCGAAATTGCGAACGTCCAGCGATTGCTCCTACACTAAAGGTGCCAGCCCTGAAAGCTCTTGCTGGTCCTCATCTCCCACTGGTAACCTCTCAAACGAACCACAAACACTTGGCCTCTGAACTTGTTTAGCCTACTAAAACTTCCAACGTACACAGCCTCTCCTGCTCAATCTGCCCAAAATTCAACACCGAAATTGCGAACGTCCAGCGATTGCTCCTACACTAAAGGTGCCAGCCCTGAAAGCTCTTGCTGGTCCTCATCTCCCACTGGTAACCTCTCAAACGAACCACAAACACTTGGCCTCTGAACTTGTTTAGCCTACTAAAACTTCCAACGTACACAGCCTCTCCTGCTCAATCTGGCCAGAGCTCAACACCGAAATTGCGAACGTCCAGCGATTGCTCCTACACTAAAGGTGCCAGCCCTGAAAGCTCTTGCTGGTCCTCATCTCCCACTGGTAACCTCTCAAACGAACCACAAACACTTGGCCTCTGAACTTGTTTAGCCTACTAAAACTTCCAACGTACACAGCCTCTCCTGCTCAATCTGGCCAGAGATCAACACCGAAATTGCGAACGTCCAGCAATTGCTCCTACACTAAAGGTGCCAGCCCTGAAAGCTCTTGCTGGTCCTCATCTCCCACTGGTAACCTCTCAAACGAACCACAAACACTTGGGCTCTGAACTTATTTAGGCTACTAAAACTTCCAACGTACACAGCCTCTCCTGCTCAATCTGCCCAAAATTCAACAGCGAAATTGCGAACGTCCAGCGATTGCTCCTACACTAATGGTGCCAGCCCTGAAAGCTCTTGCTGGTCCTCATCTCCCACTGGTAACCTCTCAAACGAACCACAAACACTTGGCTCTGAACTTGTTTAGCCTACTAAAACTTCCAACGTACACAGCCTCTCCTGCTCAATCTGGCCAGAGCTCAACACCGAAATTGCGAACGTCCAGCGATTGCTCCTACACTAAAGGTGCCAGCCCTGAAAGCTCTTGCTGGTCCTCATCTCCCACTGGTAACCTCTCAAACGAACCACAAACACTTGGCCTCTGAACTTGTTTAGCCTACTAAAACTTCCAACGTACACAGCCTCTCCTGCTCAATCTGGCCAGAGCTCAACACCGAAATTGCGAACGTCCAGCGATTGCTCCTACACTAAAGGTGCCAGCCCTGAAAGCTCTTGCTGGTCCTCATCTCCCACTGGTAACCTCTCAAACGAACCACAAACACTTGGCCTCTGAACTTGTTTAGCCTACTAAAACTTCCAACGTACACAGCCTCTCCTGCTCAATCTGGCCAGAGATCAACACCGAAATTGCGAACGTCCAGCAATTGCTCCTACACTAATGGTGCCAGCCCTGAAAGCTCTTGCTGGTCCTCATCTCCCACTGGTAACCTCTCAAACGAACCACAAACACTTGGCCTCTGAACTTGTTTAGCCTACTAAAACTTCCAACGTACACAGCCTCTCCTGCTCAATCTGGCCAGAGCTCAACACCGAAATTGCGAACGTCCAGCGATTGCTCCTACACTAAAGGTGCCAGCCCTGAAAGCTCTTGCTGGTCCTCATCTCCCACTGGTAACCTCTCAAACGAACCACAAACACTTGGCCTCTGAACTTGTTTAGCCTACTAAAACTTCCAACGTACACAGCCTCTCCTGCTCAATCTGGCCAGAGATCAACACCGAAATTGCGAACGTCCAGCAATTGCTCCTACACTAATGGTGCCAGCCCTGAAAGCTCTTGCTGGTCCTCATCTCCCACTGGTAACCTCTCAAACGAACCACAAACACTTGGCCTCTGAACTTGTTTAGCCTACTAAAACTTCCAACATACACAGCCTCTCCTGCTCAATCTGCCCAAAATTCAACACCGATGTTGTGAACGTCCAGGGATTGCTCCTACACTAAAGGTGCCAGCCCTGAAAGCTCTTGCTGGTCCTCATCTCCCACTGGTAACCTCTCAAACGAACCACAAACACTTGGCCTCTGAACTTGTTTAGCCTACTAAAACTTCCAACGTACACAGCCTCTCCTGCTCAATCTGGCCAGAGCTCAACACCGAAATTGCGAACGTCCAGCGATTGCTCCTACACTAAAGGTGCCAGCCCTGAAAGCTCTTGCTGGTCCTCATCTCCCACTGGTAACCTCTCAAACGAACCACAAACACTTGGCCTCTGAACTTGTTTAGCCTACTAAAACTTCCAACGTACACAGCCTCTCCTGCTCAATCTGGCCAGAGCTCAACACCGAAATTGCGAACGTCCAGCAATTGCTCCTACACTAATGGTGCCAGCCCTGAAAGCTCTTGCTGGTCCTCATCTCCCACTGGTAACCTCTCAAATGAACCACAAACACTTGGCTCTGAACTTGTTTAGCCTACTAAAACTTCCAACGTACACAGCCTCTCCTGCTCAATCTGCCCAAAATTCAACAGCGAAATTGCGAACGTCCAGCGATTGCTCCTACACTAATGGTGCCAGCCCTGAAAGCTCTTGCTGGTCCTCATCTCCCACTGGTAACCTCTCAAACGAACCACAAACACTTGGCTCTGAACTTGTTTAGCCTACTAAAACTTCCAACGTACACTGCCTCTCCTGCTCAATCTGGCCAGAGCTCAACACCGAAATTGCGAACGTCCAGCGATTGCTCCTACACTAAAGGTGCCAGCCCTGAAAGCTCTTGCTGGTCCTCATCTCCCACTGGTAACCTCTCAAACGAACCACAAACACTTGGCCTCTGAACTTGGTTAGCCTACTAAAACTTCCAATGTACACAGCCTCTCCTGCTCAATCTGGCCAGAGCTCAACACCGATGTTGTGAACGTCCAGGGATTGCTCCTACACTAAAGGTGCCAGCCCTGAAAGCTCTTGCTGGTCCTCATCTCCCACTGGTAACCTCTCAAACGAACCACAAACACTTGGCCTCTGAACTTGTTTAGCCTACTAAAACTTCCAACGTACACAGCCTCTCCTGCTCAATCTGGCCAGAGCTCAACACCGAAATTGCGAACGTCCAGCGATTGCTCCTACACTAAAGGTGCCAGCCCTGAAAGCTCTTGCTGGTCCTCATCTCCCACTGGTAACCTCTCAAACGAACCACAAACACTTGGCCTCTGAACTTGTTTAGCCTACTAAAACTTCCAACGTACACAGCCTCTCCTGCTCAATCTGGCCAGAGCTCAACACCGAAATTGCGAACGTCCAGCGATTGCTCCTACACTAAAGGTGCCAGCCCTGAAAGCTCTTGCTGGTCCTCATCTCCCACTGGTAACCTCTCAAACGAACCACAAACACTTGGCCTCTGAACTTGTTTAGCCTACTAAAACTTCCAACGTACACTGCCTCTCCTGCTCAATCTGGCCAGAGCTCAACACCGAAATTGCGAACGTCCAGGGATTGCTTCTACACTAAAGGTGCCAGCCCTGAAAGCTCTTGCTGGTCCTCATCTCCCACTGGTAACCTCTCAAACGAACCACAAACACTTGGCCTCTGAACTTGTTTAGCCTACTAAAACTTCCAACGTACACAGCCTCTCCTGCTCAATCTGGCCAGAGATCAACACCGAAATTGCGAACGTCCAGCAATTGCTCCTACACTAATGGTGCCAGCCCTGAAAGCTCTTGCTGGTCCTCATCTCCCACTGGTAACCTCTCAAACGAACCACAAACACTTGGCCTCTGAACTTGTTTAGCCTACTAAAACTTCCAACGTACACAGCCTCTCCTGCTCAATCTGCCCAAAATTCAACACCTATGTTGTGAACGTCCAGGGATTGCTCCTACACTAAAGGTGCCAGCCCTGAAAGCTCTTGCTGGTCCTCATCTCCCACTGGTAACCTCTCAAACGAACCACAAACACTTGGCCTCTGAACTTGTTTAGCCTACTAAAACTTCCAATGTACACAGCCTCTCCTGCTCAATCTGGCCAGAGATCAACACCGAAATTGCGAACGTCCAGCGATTGCTCCTACACTAAAGGTGCCAGCCCTGAAAGCTCTTGCTGGTCCTCATCTCCCACTGGTAACCTCTCAAACGAACCACAAACACTTGGCTCTGAACTTGTTTAGCCTACTAAAACTTCCAAAGTACACAGCCTCTCCTGCTCAATCTGCCCATAATTCAACAGCGAAATTGCGAACGTCCAGCGATTGCTCCTACACTAATGGTGCCAGCCCTGAAAGCTCTTGCTGGTCCTCATCTCCCACTGGTAACCTCTCAAACGAACCACAAACACTTGGCTCTGAACTTGTTTAGCCTACTAAAACTTCCAACGTACACTGCCTCTCCTGCTCAATCTGGCCAGAGCTCAACACCGAAATTGCGAACGTCCAGCGATTGCTCCTACACTAAAGGTGCCAGCCCTGAAAGCTCTTGCTGGTCCTCATCTCCCACTGGTAACCTCTCAAACGAACCACAAACACTTGGCCTCTGAACTTGTTTAGCCTACTAAAACTTCCAACGTACACAGCCTCTCCTGCTCAATCTGGCCAGAGATCAACACCGAAATTGCGAACGTCCAGCAATTGCTCCTACACTAATGGTGCCAGCCCTGAAAGCTCTTGCTGGTCCTCATCTCCCACTGGTAACCTCTCAAACGAACCACAAACACTTGGGCTTTGAACTTATTTAGGCTACTAAAACTTCCAACGTACACAGCCTCTCCTGCTCAATCTGCCCAAAATTCAACACCGATGTTGTGAACGTCCAGGGATTGCTCCTACACTAAAGGTGCCAGCCCTGAAAGCTCTTGCTGGTCCTCATCTCCCACTGGTAACCTCTCAAACGAACCACAAACACTTGGCCTCTGAACTTGTTTAGCCTACTAAAACTTCCAACGTACACAGCCTCTCCTGCTCAATCTGGCCAGAGCTCAACACCGAAATTGCGAAAGTCCAGCGATTGCTCCTACACTAAAGGTGCCAGCCCTGAAAGCTCTTGCTGGTCCTCATCTCCCACTGGTAACCTCTCAAATGAACCACAAACACTTGGCCTCTGAACTTGTTTAGCCTACTAAAACTTCCAAAGTACACAGCCTCTCCTGCTCAATCTGCCCAAAATTCAACAGCGGAATTGCGAACGTCCAGCGATTGCTCCTACACTAATGGTGCCAGACCTGAAAGCTCTTGCTGGTCCTCATCTCCCACTGGTAACCTCTCAAACGAACCACAAACACTTGGCTCTGAACTTGTTTAGCCTACTAAAACTTCCAACGTACACAGCCTCTCCTGCTCAATCTGGCCAGAGCTCAACACCGAAATTGCGAACGTCCAGCGATTGCTCCTACACTAAAGGTGCCAGCCCTGAAAGCTCTTGCTGGTCCTCATCTCCCACTGGTAACCTCTCAAAACGAACCACAAACACTTGGCCTCTGAACTTGTTTAGCCTACTAAAACTTCCAATGTACACAGCCTCTCCTGCTCAATCTGGCCAGAGCTCAACACCGAAATTGCGAACGTCCAGGGATTGCTCCTACACTAAAGGTGCCAGCCCTGAAAGCTCTTGCTGGTCCTCATCTCCCACTGGTAACCTCTCAAACGAACCACAAACACTGGCCTCTGAACTTGTTTAGCCTACTAAAACTTCCAACGTACACAGCCTCTCCTGCTCAATCTGGCCAGAGATCAACACCGAAATTGCGAACGTCCAGCGATTGCTCCTACACTAAAGGTGCCAGCCCTGAAAGCTCTTGCTGGTCCTCATCTCCCACTGGTAACCTCTCAAACGAACCACAAACACTTGGCCTCTGAACTTGTTTAGCCTACTAAAACTTCCAAAGTACACAGCCTCTCCTGCTCAATCTGGCCAGAGCTCAACACCGAAATTGCGAACGTCCAGCGATTGCTCCCACACTAAAGGTGCCAGCCCTGAAAGCTCTTGCTGGTCCTCATCTCCCACTGGTAACCTCTCAAACGAACCACAAACACTTGGCCTCTGAACTTGTTTAGCCTACTAAAACTTCCAACGTACACAGCCTCTCCTGCTCAATCTGGCCAGAGCTCAACACCGAAATTGCGAACGTCCAGCGATTGCTCCTACACTAAAGGTGCCAGCCCTGAAAGCTCTTGCTGGTCCTCATCTCCCACTGGTAACCTCTCAAACGAACCACAAACACTTGGCCTCTGAACTTGTTTAGCCTACTAAAACTTCCAACGTACACTGCCTCTCCTGCTCAATCTGGCCAGAGCTCAACACCGAAATTGCGAACGTCCAGCGATTGCTCCTACACGAAAGGTGCCAGCCCTGAAAGCTCTTGCTGGTCCTCATCTCCCACTGGTAACCTCTCAAACGAACCACAAACACTTGGCCTCTGAACTTGTTTAGCCTACTAAAACTTCCAACATACACTGCCTCTCCTGCTCAATCTGGCCAGAGCTCAACACCGAAATTGCGAACGTCCAGCGATTGCTCCTACACTAAAGGTGCCAGCCCTGAAAGCTCTTGCTGGTCCTCATCTCCCACTGGTAACCTCTCAAACGAACCACAAACACTTGGCCTCTGAACTTGTTTAGCCTACTAAAACTTCCAACGTACACTGCCTCTCCTGCTCAATCTGGCCAGAGCTCAACACCGAAATTGCGAACGTCCAGCGATTGCTCCTACACTAAAGGTGCCAGCCCTGAAAGCTCTTGCTGGTCCTCATCTCCCACTGGTAACCTCTCAAACGAACCACAAACACTTGGCCTCTGAACTTATTTAGGCTACTAAAACTTCCAACGTACACAGCCTCTCCTGCTCAATCTGGCCAGAGCTCAACTCCGAAATTGCGAACTTCCAGCGATTGCTCCTACACTAAAGGTGCCAGCCCTGAAAGCTCTTGCTGGTCCTCATCTCCCACTGGTAACCTCTCAAACGAACCACAAACACTTGGCCTCTGAACTTGTTTAGCCTACTAAAACTTCCAACGTACACAGCCTCTCCTGCTCAATCTGGCCAGAGCTCAACACCGAAATTGCGAACGTCCAGCGATTGCTCCTACACTAATGGTGCCAGCCCTGAAAGCTCTTGCTGGTCCTCATCTCCCACTGGTAACCTCTCAAACGAACCACAAACACTTGGCTCTGAACTTGTTTAGCCTACTAAAACTTCCAACGTACACAGCCTCTCCTGCTCAATCTGCCCAAAATTCAACAGCGAAATTGCGAACGTCCAGCGATTGCTCCTACACTAATGGTGCCAGCCCTGAAAGCTCTTGCTGGTCCTCATCTCCCACTGGTAACCTCTCAAACGAACCACAAACACTTGGCTCTGAACTTGTTTAGCCTACTAAAACTTCCAACGTACACTGCCTCTCCTGCTCAATCTGGCCAGAGCTCAACACCGAAATTGCGAACGTCCAGCGATTGCTCCTACACTAAAGGTGCCAGCCCTGAAAGCTCTTGCTGGTCCTCATCTCCCACTGGTAACCTCTCAAACGAACCACAAACACTTGGCCTCTGAACTTGTTTAGCCTACTAAAACTTCCAACGTACACAGCCTCTCCTGCTCAATCTGGCCAGAGCTCAACACCGAAATTGCGAACGTCCAGCGATTGCTCCTACACTAAAGGTGCCAGCCCTGAAAGCTCTTGCTGGTCCTCATCTCCCACTGGTAACCTCTCAAACGAACCACAAACACTTGGCCTCTGAACTTGGTTAGCCTACTAAAACTTCCAACGTACACAGCCTCTCCTGCTCAATCTGGCCAGAGATCAACACCGAAATTGCGAACGTCCAGCAATTGCTCCTACACTAATGGTGCCAGCCCTGAAAGCTCTTGCTGGTCCTCATCTCCCACTGGTAACCTCTCAAACGAACCACAAACACTTGGGCTCTGAACTTATTTAGGCTACTAAAACTTCCAACGTACACAGCCTCTCCTGCTCAATCTGCCCAAAATTCAACACCTATGTTGTGAACGTCCAGGGATTGCTCCTACACTAAAGGTGCCAGCCCTGAAAGCTCTTGCTGGTCCTCATCTCCCACTGGTAACCTCTCAAACGAACCACAAACACTTGGCCTCTGAACTTGTTTAGCCTACTAAAACTTCCAATGTACACAGCCTCTCCTGATCAATCTGGCCAGAGCTCAACACCGAAACTGCGAACGTCCAGCGATTGCTCCTACACTAAAGGTGCCAGCCCTGAAAGCTCTTGCTGGTCCTCATCTCCCACTGGTAACCTCTCAAACGAACCACAAACACTTGGCTCTGAACTTGTTTAGCACTACTAAAACTTCCAACGTACACAGCCTCTCCTGCTCAATCTGCCCAAAATTCAACAGCGAAATTGCGAACGTCCAGCGATTGCTCCTACACTAATGGTGCCAGCCCTGAAAGCTCTTGCTGGTCCTCATCTCCCACTGGTAACCTCTCAAACGAACCACAAACACTTGGCCTCTGAACTTGTTTAGCCTACTAAAACTTCCAACGTACACAGCCTCTCCTGCTCAATCTGGCCAGAGCTCAACACCGAAATTGCGAACGTCCAGCGATTGCTCCTACACTAAAGGTGCCAGCCCTGAAAGCTCTTGCTGGTCCTCATCTCCCCACTGGTAACCTCTCAAACGAACCACAAACACTTGGCCTCTGAACTTGTTTAGCCTACTAAAACTTCCAACGTACACAGCCTCTCGTGCTCAATCTGGCCAGAGCTCAACACCGAAATTGCGAACGTCCAGGGATTGCTCCTACACTAAAGGTGCCAGCCCTGAAAGCTCTTGCTGGTCCTCATCTCCCACTGGTAACCTCTCAAACGAACCACAAACACTTGGCCTCTGAACTTGTTTAGCCTACTAAAACTTCCAACGTACACAGCCTCTCCTGCTCAGTATGGCCAAAATTCAACACCGATGTTGTGAACGTCCAGCGATTGCTCCTACACTAAAGGTGCCAGCCCTGAAAGCTCTTGCTGGTCCTCATCTCCCACTGGTAACCTCTCAAACGAACCACAAACACTTGGCCTCTGAACTTGTTTAGCCTACTAAAACTTCCAACGTACACAGCCTCTCCTGCTCAATCTGGCCAGAGCTCAACACCGAAATTGCGAACGTCCAGCGATTGCTCCTACACTAAAGGTGCCAGCCCTGAAAGCTCTTGCTGGTCCTCATCTCCCACTGGTAACCTCTCAAACGAACCACAAACACTTGGCCTCTGAACTTGTTTAGCCTACTAAAACTTCCAACGTACACAGCCTCTCCTGCTCAATCTGGCCAGAGCTCAACACCGAAATTGCGAACGTCCAGCGATTGCTCCTACACTAATGGTGCCAGCCCTGAAAGCTCTTGCTGGTCCTCATCTCCCACTGGTAACCTCTCAAACGAAGCACAAACACTTGGCCTCTGAACTTGTTTAGCCTACTAAAACTTCCAACGTACACAGCCTCTCCTGCTCAATCTGGCCAGAGCTCAACTCCGAAATTGCGAACGTCCAGGGATTGCTCCTACACTAAAGGTGCCAGCACTGAAAGCTCTTGCTGGTCCTCATCTCCCACTGGTAACCTCTCAAACGAACCACAAACACTTGGCCTCTGAACTTGTTTAGCCTACTAAAACTTCCAACGTACACAGCCTCTCCTGCTCAATCTGGCCAGAGCTCAACTCCGAAATTGCGAACGTCCAGCGATTGCTCCTACACTAAAGGTGCCAGCCCTGAAAGCTCTTGCTGGTCCTCATCTCCCACTGGTAACCTCTCAAACGAACCACAAACACTTGGGCTCTGAACTTGTTTAGCCTACTAAAACTTCCAACGTACACAGCCTCTCCTGCTCAATCTGGCCAGAGCTCAACAGCGAAATTGCGAACGTCCAGGGATTGCTCCTACACTAAAGGTGCCAGCCCTGAAAGCTCTTGCTGGTCCTCATCTCCCACTGGTAACCTCTCAAACGAACCACAAACACTTGGCCTCTGAACTTGTTTAGCCTACTAAAACTTCCAACGTACACAGCCTCTCCTGCTCAATCTGCCCAAAATTCAACACCGATGTTGTGAACGTCCAGGGATTGCTCCTACACTAAAGGTGCCAGCCCTGAAAGCTCTTGCTGGTCCTCATCTCCCACTGGTAACCTCTCAAACGAACCACAAACACTTGGCCTCTGAACTTGTTTAGCCTACTAAAACTTCCAATGTACACAGCCTCTCCTGATCAATCTGGCCAGAGCTCAACACCGAAACTGCGAACGTCCAGCGATTGCTCCTACACTAAAGGTGCCAGCCCTGAAAGCTCTTGCTGGTCCTCATCTCCCACTGGTAACCTCTCAAACGAACCACAAACACTTGGCTCTGAACTTGTTTAGCCTACTAAAACTTCCAACGTACACAGCCTCTCCTGCTCAATCTGCCCAAAATTCAACAGCGAAATTGCGAACGTCCAGCGATTGCTCCTACACTAATGGTGCCAGCCCTGAAAGCTCTTGCTGGTCCTCATCTCCCACTGGTAACCTCTCAAACGAACCACAAACACTTGGCCTCTGAACTTGTTTAGCCTACTAAAACTTCCAACGTACACAGCCTCTCCTGCTCAATCTGGCCAGAGCTCAACACCGAAATTGCGAACGTCCAGCGATTGCTCCTACACTAAAGGTGCCAGCCCTGAAAGCTCTTGCTGGTCCTCATCTCCCACTGGTAACCTCTCAAACGAACCACAAACACTTGGCCTCTGAACTTGTTTAGCCTACTAAAACTTCCAACGTACACAGCCTCTCCTGCTCAATCTGGCCAGAGCTCAACACCGAAATTGCGAACGTCCAGGGATTGCTCCTACACTAAAGGTGCCAGCCCTGAAAGCTCTTGCTGGTCCTCATCTCCCACTGGTAACCTCTCAAACGAACCACAAACACTTGGCCTCTGAACTTGTTTAGCCTACTAAAACTTCCAACGTACACAGCCTCTCCTGCTCAATCTGCCCAAAATTCAACACCGATGTTGTGAACGTCCAGCGATTGCTCCTACACTAAAGGTGCCAGCCCTGAAAGCTCTTGCTGGTCCTCATCTCCCACTGGTAACCTCTCAAACGAACCACAAACACTTGGCCTCTGAACTTGTTTAGCCTACTAAAACTTCCAACGTACACAGCCTCTCCTGCTCAATCTGGCCAGAGCTCAACACCGAAATTGCGAACGTCCAGCGATTGCTCCTACACTAAAGGTGCCAGCCCTGAAAGCTCTTGCTGGTCCTCATCTCCCACTGGTAACCTCTCAAACGAACCACAAACACTTGGCCTCTGAACTTCTTTAGCCTACTAAAACTTCCAACATACACAGCCTCTCCTGCTCAATCTGGCCAGAGCTGAACACCGAAATTGCGAACGTCCAGCGATTGCTCCTACACTAAAGGTGCCAGCCCTGAAAGCTCTTGCTGGTCCTCATCTCCCACTGGTAACCTCTCAAACGAACCACAAACACTTGGCCTCTGAACTTGTTTAGCCTACTAAAACTTCCAACGTACACAGCCTCTCCTGCTCAATCTGGCCAGAGCTCAACACCGAAATTGCGAACGTCCCGCAATTGCTCCTACACTAAAGGTGCCAGCCCTGAAAGCTCTTGCTGGTCCTCATCTCCCACTGGTAACCTCTCAAACGAACCACAAACACTTGGCCTCTGAACTTGTTTAGCCTACTAAAACTTCCAACGTACACAGCCTCTCCTGCTCAGTATGGCCAAAATTCAACACCGAAATTGCGAACGTCCAGCGATTGCTCCTACACTAAAGGTGCCAGCCCTGAAAGCTCTTGCTGGTCCTCATCTCCCACTGGTAACCTCTCAAACGAACCACAAACACTTGGGCTCCGAACTTGTTTAGCCTACTAAAACTTCCAACGTACACAGCCTCTCCTGCTCAGTATGGCCAAAATTCAACACCGAAATTGCGAACGTCCAGCGATTGCTCCTACACTAAAGGTGCCAGCCCTGAAAGCTCTTGCTGGTCCTCATCTCCCACTGGTAACCTCTCAAACGAACCACAAACACTTGGCCTCTGAACTTGTTTAGCCTACTAAAACTTCCAACGTACACAGCCTCTCCTGCTCAATCTGGCCAGAGCTCAACACCGAAATTGCGAACGTCCAGGGATTGCTCCTACACTAAAGGTGCCAGCCCTGAAAGCTCTTGCTGGTCCTCATCTCCCACTGGTAACCTCTCAAACGAACCACAAACACTTGGCCTCTGAACTTTTTTAGCCTACTAAAACTTCCAACGTACACAGCCTCTCCTGCTCAATCTGCCCAAAATTCAACACCGATGTTGTGAGCGTCCAGCGATTGCTCCTACACTAAAGGTGCCAGCCCTGAAAGCTCTTGCTGGTCCTCATCTCCCACTGGTAACCTCTCAAACGAACCACAAACACTTGGCCTCTGAACTTGTTTTAGCCTACTAAAACTTCCAACGTACACAGCCTCTCCTGCTCAATCTGGCCAGAGCTCAACACCGAAATTGCGAACGTCCAGCGATTGCTCCTACACTAAAGGTGCCAGCCCTGAAAGCTCTTGCTGGTCCTCATCTCCCACTGGTAACCTCTCAAACGAACCACAAACACTTGGCCTCTGAACTTGTTTAGCCTACTAAAACTTCCAACATACACAGCCTCTCCTGCTCAATCTGGCCAGAGCTGAACACCGAAATTGCGAACGTCCAGCGATTGCTCCTACACTAAAGGTGCCAGCCCTGAAAGCTCTTGCTGGTCCTCATCTCCCACTGGTAACCTCTCAAACGAACCCAAACACTTGGCCTCTGAACTTGTTTAGCCTACTAAAACTTCCAACGTACACAGCCTCTCCTGCTCAGTATGGCCAAAATTCAACACCGAAATTGCGAACGTCCAGCGATTGCTCCTACACTAAAGGTGCCAGCCCTGAAAGCTCTTGCTGGTCCTCATCTCCCACTGGTAACCTCTCAAACGAACCACAAACACTTGGCCTCTGAACTTGTTTAGCCTACTAAAACTTCCAACGTACACAGCCTCTCCTGCTCAATCTGGCCAGAGCTCAACACCGAAATTGCGAACGTCCAGCGATTGCTCCTACACTAAAGGTGCCAGCCCTGAAAGCTCTTGCTGGTCCTCATCTCCCACTGGTAACCTCTCAAACGAACCACAAACACTTGGCCTCTGAACTTGTTTAGCCTACTAAAACTTCCAACGTACACAGCCTCTCCTGCTCAATCTGGCCAGAGCTCAACTCCGAAATTGCGAACGTCCAGCGATTGCTCCTACACTAAAGGTGCCAGCCCTGAAAGCTCTTGCTGGTCCTCATCTCCCACTGGTAACCTCTCAAACGAACCACAAACACTTGGCCTCTGAACTTGTTTAGCCTACTAAAACTTCCAACGTACACTGCCTCTCCTGCTCAATCTGGCCAGAGCTCAACACCGAAATTGCGAACGTCCCGCAATTGCTCCTACACTAAAGGTGCCAGCCCTGAAAGCTCTTGCTGGTCCTCATCTCCCACTGGTAACCTCTCAAACGAACCACAAACACTTGGCCTCTGAACTTGTTTAGCCTACTAAAACTTCCAACGTACACAGCCTCTCATGCTCAATCTGGCCAGAGATCAACACCGAAATTGCGAACGTCCAGCGATTGCTCCTACACTAAAGGTGCCAGCCCTGAAAGCTCTTGCTGGTCCTCATCTCCCACTGGTAACCTCTCAAACGAACCACAAACACTTGGCCTCTGAACTTGTTTAGCCTACTAAAACTTCCAACGTACACAGCCTCTCCTGCTCAATCTGGCCAGAGCTCAACACCGAAATTGGTGAACGTCCAGCGATTGCTCCTACACTAAAGGTGCCAGCCCTGAAAGCTCTTGCTGGTCCTCATCTCCCACTGGTAACCTCTCAAACGAACCACAAACACTTGGCCTCTGAACTTGTTTAGCCTACTAAAACTTCCAACGTACACAGCATCTCCTGCTCAATCTGGCCAGAGCTCAACACCGAAATTGCGAACGTCCAGGGATTGCTCCTACACTAATGGTGCCAGCCCTGAAAGCTCTTGCTGGTCCTCATCTCCCACTGGTAACCTCTCAAACGAACCACAAACACTTGGCCTCTGAACTTGTTTAGCCTACTAAAACTTCCAACGTACACAGCCTCTCCTGCTCAATCTGGCCAGAGCTCAACACCAAAATTGCGAACGTCCAGCGATTGCTCCTACACTAATGGTGCCAGCCCTGAAAGCTCTTGCTGGTCCTCATCTCCCACTGGTAACCTCTCAAACGAACCACAAACACTTGGCCTCTGAACTTGTTTAGCCTACTAAAACTTCCAACGTACACAGCCTCTCCTGCTCAATCTGCCCAAAATTCAACAGCGAAATTGCGAACGTCCAGCGATTGCTCCTACACTAATGGTGCCAGCCCTGAAAGATCTTGCTGGTCCTCATCTCCCACTGGTAACCTCTCAAACGAACCACAAACACTTGGCCTCTGAACTTGTTTAGCCTACTAAAACTTCCAACGTACACAGCCTCTCCTGCTCAAACTGGCCAGAGCTCAACACCGAAATTGCGAACGTCCAGCGATTGCTCCTAGCACTAAAGGTGCCAGCCCTGAAAGCTCTTGCTGGTCCTCATCTCCCACTGGTAACCTCTCAAACGAACCACAAACACTTGGCCTCTGAACTTGTTTAGCCTACTAAAACTTCCAACGTACACAGCCTCTCCTGCTCAATCTGGCCAGAGCTCAACTCCGAAATTGGCGAACGTCCAGCGATTGCTCCTACACTAAAGGTGCCAGCCCTGAAAGCTCTTGCTGGTCCTCATCTCCCACTGGTAACCTCTCAAACGAACCACAAACACTTGGCCTCTGAACTTGTTTAGCCTACTAAAACTTCCAACGTACACTGCCTCTCCTGCTCAATCTGGCCAGAGCTCAACACCGAAATTGCGAACGTCCCGCAATTGCTCCTACACTAAAGGTGCCAGCCCTGAAAGCTCTTGCTGGTCCTCATCTCCCACTGGTAACCTCTCAAACGAACCACAAACACTTGGCCTCTGAACTTGTTTAGCCTACTAAAACTTCCAACGTACACAGCCTCTCATGCTCAATCTGGCCAGAGATCAACACCGAAATTGCGAACGTCCAGCGATTGCTCCTACACTAAAGGTGCCAGCCCTGAAAGCTCTTGCTGGTCCTCATCTCCCACTGGTAACCTCTCAAACGAACCACAAACACTTGGCCTCTGAACTTGTTTAGCCTACTAAAACTTCCAACATACACTGCCTCTCCTGCTCAATCTGGCCAGAGCTCAACACCGAAATTGCAAACGTCCCGCAATTGCTCCTACACTAAAGGTGCCAGCCCTGAAAGCTCTTGCTGGTCCTCATCTCCCACTGGTAACCTCTCAAACGAACCACAAACACTTGGCCTCTGAACTTGTTTAGCCTACTAAAACTTCCAACGTACACAGCCTCTCCTGCTCAATCTGGCCAGAGCTCAACACCGAAATTGTGAACGTCCAGCGATTGCTCCTACACTAAAGGTGCCAGCCCTGAAAGCTCTTGCTGGTCCTCATCTCCCACTGGTAACCTCTCAAACGAACCACAAACACTTGGCCTCTGAACTTGTTTAGCCTACTAAAACTTCCAACGTACACAGCATCTCCTGCTCAATCTGGCCAGAGCTCAACACCGAAATTGCGAACGTCCAGGGATTGCTCCTACACTAATGGTGCCAGCCCTGAAAGCTCTTGCTGGTCCTCATCTCCCACTGGTAACCTCTCAAACGAACCACAAACACTTGGCCTCTGAACTTGTTTAGCCTACTAAAACTTCCAACGTACACAGCCTCTCCTGCTCAATCTGGCCAGAGCTCAACACCAAAATTGCGAACGTCCAGCGATTGCTCCTACACTAATGGTGCCAGCCTGAAAGCTCTTGCTGGTCCTCATCTCCCACTGGTAACCTCTCAAACGAACCACAAACACTTGGCCTCTGAACTTGTTTAGCCTACTAAAACTTCCAACGTACACAGCCTCTCCTGCTCAATCTGCCCAAAATTCAACAGCGAAATTGCGAACGTCCAGCGATTGCTCCTACACTAATGGTGCCAGCCCTGAAAGATCTTGCTGGTCCTCATCTCCCACTGGTAACCTCTCAAACGAACCACAAACACTGGCCTCTGAACTTGTTTAGCCCTACTAAAACTTCCAACGTACACAGCCTCTCCTGCTCAATCTGGCCAGAGCTCAACACCAAAATTGCGAACGTCCAGCGATTACTCCTACACTAAAGGTGCCAGCCCTGAAAGCTCTTGCTGGTCCTCATCTCCCACTGGTAACCTCTCAAACGAACCACAAACACTTGGCCTCTGAACTTGTTTAGCCTACTAAAACTTCCAACGTACACAGCCTCTCCTGCTCAATCTGCCCAAAATTCAACAGCGAAATTGCGAAGGTCCAGCGATTGCTCCTAAACTAATGGTGCCAGCCCTGAAAGCTCTTGCTGGTCCTCATCTCCCACTGGTAACCTCTCAAACGAACCACAAACACTTGGCCTCTGAACTTGTTTAGCCTACTAAAACTTCCAACGTACACAGCCTCTCCTGCTCAATCTGGCCAGAGATCAACACCGAAATTGCGAACGTCCAGCGATTGCTCCTACACTAAAGGTGCCAGCCCTGAAAGCTCTTGCTGGTCCTCATCTCCCACTGGTAACCTCTCAAACGAACCACAAACACTCGGCCTCTGAACTTGTTTAGCCTACTAAAACTTCCAACGTACACAGCCTCTCCTGCTCAATCTGGCCAGAGCTCAACACCGAAATTGCGAACGTCCAGCGATTGCTCCTACACTAAAGGTGCCAGCCCTGAAAGCTCTTGCTGGTCCTCATCTCCCACTGGTAACCTCTCAAACGAACCACAAACACTTGGCCTCTGAACTTGTTTAGCCTACTAAAACTTCCAACGTACACAGCATCTCCTGCTCAATCTGGCCAGAGCTCAACACCGAAATTGCGAACGTCCAGCGATTGCTCCTACACTAAAGGTGCCAGCCCTGAAAGCTCTTGCTGGTCCTCATCTCCCACTGGTAACCTCTCAAACGAACCACAAACACTTGGCCTCTGAACTTGTTTGGCCTACTAAAACTTCCAACGTACACAGCCTCTCCTGCTCAATCTGGCCAGAGCTCAACTCCGAAATTGCGAACGTCCAGGGATTGCTCCTACACTAAAGGTGCCAGCCCTGAAAGCTCTTGCTGGTCCTCATCTCCCACTGGTAACCTCTCAAACGAACCACAAACACTTGGCCTCTGAACTTGTTTAGCCTACTAAAACTTCCAACGTACACAGCCTCTCCTGCTCAATCTGGCCAGAGATCAACACCGAAATTGCGAACGTCCAGCGATTGCTCCTACACTAAAGGTGCCAGCCCTGAAAGCTCTTGCTGGTCCTCATCTCCCACTGGTAACCTCTCAAACGAACCACAAACACTTGGCCTCTGAACTTGTTTAGCCTACTAAAACTTCCAACGTACACAGCCTCTCCTGCTCAATCTGGCCAGAGATCAACACCGAAATTGCGAACGTCCAGCGATTGCTCCTACACTAAAGGTGCCAGCCCTGAAAGCTCTTGCTGGTCCTCATCTCCCACTGGTAACCTCTCAAACGAACCACAAACACTTGGCCTCTGAACTTGTTTAGCCTACTAAAACTTCCAACGTACACTGCCTCTCCTGCTCAATCTGCCCAAAATTCAACAGCGAAATTGCGAACGTCCAGCGATTGCTCCTACACTAATGGTGCCAGCCCTGAAAGCTCTTGCTGGTCCTCATCTCCCACTGGTAACCTCTCAAACGAACCACAAACACTTGGCCTCTGAACTTGTTTAGCCTACTAAAACTTCCAACGTACACAGCCTCTCCTGCTCAATCTGGCCAGAGCTCAACACCGAAATTGCGAACGTCCAGCGATTGCTCCTACACTAAAGGTGCCAGCCCTGAAAGCTCTTGCTGGTCCTCATCTCCCACTGGTAACCTCTCAAACGAACCACAAACACTTGGCCTCTGAACTTGTTTAGCCTACTAAAACTTCCAACGTACACAGCGTCTCCTGCTCAATCTGCCCAAAATTCAACACCTATGTTGTGAACGTCCAGGGATTGCTCCAACACTAAAGGTGCCAGCCCTGAAAGCTCTTGCTGGTCCTCATCTCCCACTGGTAACCTCTCAAACGAACCACAAACACTTGGCCTCTGAACTTGTTTAGCCTACTAAAACTTCCAACGTACACAGCCTCTCCTGCTCAATCTGGCCAGAGCTCAACACCGAAATTGCGAACGTCCAGGGATTGCTCCTACACTAAAGGTGCCAGCCCTGAAAGCTCTTGCTGGTCCTCATCTCCCACTGGTAACCTCTCAAACGAACCACAAACACTTGGCCTCTGAACTTGTTTAGCCTACTAAAACTTCCAACGTACACAGCCTCTCCTGCTCAAACTGGCCAGACCTCAACACCGAAATTGCGAACGTCCAGCGATTGCTCCTACACTAAAGGTGCCAGCCCTGAAAGCTCTTGCTGGTCCTCATCTCCCACTGGTAACCTCTCAAACGAACCACAAACACTTGGCCTCTGAACTTGTTTAGCCTACTAAAACTTCCAACGTACACAGCCTCTCCTGCTCAATCTGGCCAGAGCTCAACACCGAAATTGCGAACGTCCAGGGATTGCTCCTACACTAAAGGTGCCAGCCCTGAAAGCTCTTGCTGGTCCTCATCTCCCACTGGTAACCTCTCAAACGAACCACAAACACTTGGCCTCTGAACTTGTTTAGCCTACTAAAACTTCCAACGTACACAGCATCTACTGCTCAATCTGGCCAGAGCTCAACACCGAAATTGCGAACGTCCAGGGATTGCTCCTACACTAATGGTGCCAGCCCTGAAAGCTCTTGCTGGTCCTCATCTCCCACTGGTAACCTCTCAAACGAACCACAAACACTTGGCCTCTGAACTTGTTTAGCCTACTAAAACTTCCAACGTACACAGCCTCTCCTGCTCAATCTGGCCAGAGCTCAACACCAAAATTGCGAACGTCCAGCGATTGCTCCTACACTAATGGTGCCAGCCCTGAAAGCTCTTGCTGGTCCTCATCTCCCACTGGTAACCTCTCAAACGAACCACAAACACTTGGCCTCTGAACTTGTTTAGCCTACTAAAACTTCCAACGTACACAGCCTCTCCTGCTCAATCTGCCCAAAATTCAACAGCGAAATTGCGAACGTCCAGCGATTGCTCCTACACTAATGGTGCCAGCCCTGAAAGCTCTTGCTGGTCCTCATCTCCCACTGGTAACCTCTCAAACGAACCACAAACACTTGGCCTCTGAACTTGTTTAGCCTACTAAAACTTCCAACGTACACAGCCTCTCCTGCTCAATCTGGCCAGAGCTCAACACCGAAATTGCGAACGTCCAGCGATTGCTCCTACACTAAAGGTGCCAGCCCTGAAAGCTCTTGCTGGTCCTCATCTCCCACTGGTAACCTCTCAAACGAACCACAAACACTTGGCCTCTGAACTTGTTTAGCCTACTAAAACTTCCAACGTACACAGCCTCTCCTGCTCAATCTGCCCAAAATTCAACAGCGAAATTGCGAACGTCCAGCGATTGCTCCTACACTAATGGTGCCAGCCCTGAAAGCTCTTGCTGGTCCTCATCTCCCACTGGTAACCTCTCAAACGAACCACAAACACTTGGCCTCTGAACTTGTTTAGCCTACTAAAACTTCCAACGTACACAGCCTCTCCTGCTCAATCTGGCCAGAGATCAACACCGAAATTGCGAACGTCCAGCGATTGCTCCTACACTAAAGGTGCCAGCCCTGAAAGCTCTTGCTGGTCCTCATCTCCCACTGGTAACCTCTCAAACGAACCACAAACACTTGGCCTCTGAACTTGTTTAGCCTACTAAAACTTCCAACGTACACAGCCTCTCCTGCTCAATCTGGCCAGAGCTCAACACCGAAATTGCGAACGTCCAGCGATTGCTTCTACACTAAAGGTGCCAGCCCTGAAAGCTCTTGCTGGTCCTCATCTCCCACTGGTAACCTCTCAAACGAACCACAAACACTTGGCCTCTGAACTTGTTTAGCCTACTAAAACTTCCAACGTACACAGCCTCTCCTGCTCAATCTGGCCAGAGCTCAACACCGAAATTGCGAACGTCCAGCGATTGCTCCTACACTAAAGGTGCCAGCCCTGAAAGCTCTTGCTGGTCCTCATCTCCCACTGGTAACCTCTCAAACGAACCACAAACACTTGGCCTCTGAACTTGTTTAGCCTACTAAAACTTCCAACGTACACAGCATCTCCTGCTCAATCTGGCCAGAGCTCAACACCGAAATTGCGAACGTCCAGCGATTGCTCCTACACTAAAGGTGCCAGCCCTGAAAGCTCTTGCTGGTCCTCATCTCCCACTGGTAACCTCTCAAACGAACCACAAACACTTGGCCTCTGAACTTGTTTAGCCTACTAAAACTTCCAACGTACACAGCCTCTCCTGCTCAATCTGGCCAGAGCTCAACTCCGAAATTGAGAACGACCAGCGATTGCTCCTACACTAAAGGTGCCAGCCCTGAAAGCTCTTGCTGGTCCTCATCTCCCACTGGTAACCTCTCAAACGAACCACAAACACTTGGCCTCTGAACTTGTTTAGCCTACTAAAACTTCCAACGTACACAGCCTCTCCTGCTCAATCTGGCCAGAGATCAACACCGAAATTGCGAACGTCCAGCGATTGCTCCTACACTAATGGTGCCAGCCCTGAAAGCTCTTGCTGGTCCTCATCTCCCACTGGTAACCTCTCAAACGAACCACAAACACTTGGCCTCTGAACTTGTTTAGCCTACTAAAACTTCCAACGTACACAGCCTCTCCTGCTCAATCTGGCCAGAGCTCAACACCGAAATTGCGAACGTCCAGCGATTGCTCCTACACTAAAGGTGCCAGCCCTGAAAGCTCTTGCTGGTCCTCATCTCCCACTGGTAACCTCTCAAACGAACCACAAACACTTGGCCTCTAAACTTGTTTAGCCTACTAAAACTTCCAACGTACACTGCCTCTCCTGCTCAATCTGCCCAAAATTCAACAGCGAAATTGCGAACGTCCAGCGATTGCTCCTACACTAATGGTGCCAGCCCTGAAAGCTCTTGCTGGTCCTCATCTCCCACTGGTAACCTCTCAAACGAACCACAAACACTTGGCCTCTGAACTTGTTTAGCCTACTAAAACTTCCAACGTACACAGCCTCTCCTGCTCAATCTGGCCAGAGCTCAACACCGAAATTGCGAACGTCCAGCGATTGCTCCTACACTAAAGGTGCAAGCCCTGAAAGCTCTTGCTGGTCCTCATCTCCCGCTGGCAACCTCTCAAACGAACCACAAACACTTGGGCTCTGAACTTGTTTAGCCTACTAAAACTTCCAACGTACACAGCCTCTCCTGCTCAATCTGGCCAGAGCTCAACACCGAAATTGCGAACGTCCAGGGATTGCTCCTACACTAAAGGTGCCAGCCCTGAAAGCTCTTGCTGCTCCTCATCTCCCACTGGTAACCTCTCAAACGAACCACAAACACTTGGCCTCTGAACTTGTTTAGCCTACTAAAACTTCCAATGTACACAACCTCTCCTGCTCAATCTGGCCAGAGCTCAACACCGAAATTGCGAACGTCCAGCGATTGCTCCTACACTAAAGGGGCCAGCCCTGAAAGCTCTTGCTGGTCCTCATCTCCCACTGGTAACCTCTCAAACGAACCACAAACACTTGGCCTCTGAACTTGTTTAGCCTACTAAAACTTCCAACGTACACAGCCTCGCCTGCTCAATCTGGCCAGAGCTGAACACCGAAATTGCGAACGTCCAGGGATTGCTCCTACACTAAAGGTGCCAGCCCTGAAAGCTCTTGCTGGTCCTCATCTCCCACTGGTAACCTCTCAAACGAACCACAAACACTTGGCCTCTGAACTTGTTTAGCCTACTAAAACTTCCAACGTACACAACCTCTCCTGCTCAATCTGGCCAGAGCTCAACACCGAAATTGCGAACGTCCAGCGATTGCTCCTACACTAAAGGTGCCAGCCCTGAAAGCTCTTGCTGCTCCTCATCTCCCACTGGTAACCTCTCAAACGAACCACAAACACTTGGGCTCTGAACTTGTTTAGCCTACTAAAACTTCCAACGTACACAGCCTCTCCTGCTCAATCTGGCCAGAGCTCAACACCGAAATTGTGAACGTCCAGCGATTGCTCCTACACTAAAGGTGCCAGCCCTGAAAGCTCTTGCTGGTCCTCATCTCCAACTGGTAACCTCTCAAACGAACCACAAACACTTGGGCTCTGAACTTGTTTAGCCTACTAAAACTTCCAACGTACACAGCCTCTCCTGCTCAATCTGGCCAGAGGTCAACACCGAAATTGCGAACGTCCAGCGATTGCTCCTACACTAAAGGGGCCAGCCCTGAAAGCTCTTGCTGCTCCTCATCTCCCACTGGTAACCTCTCAAACGAACCACAAACACTTGGGCTCTGAACTTGTTTAGCCTACTAAAACTTCCAACGTACACTGCCTCTCCTGCTCAATCTGGCCAGAGCTGAACACCGAAATTGCGAACGTCCAGGGATTGCTCCTACACTAAAGGTGCCAGCCCTGAAAGCTCTTGCTGGTCCTCATCTCCAACTGGTAACCTCTCAAACGAACCACAAACACTTGGGCTCTGAACTTGTTTAGCCTACTAAAACTTCCAACGTACACAGCCTCTCCTGCTCAATCTAGCCAGAGCTCAACACCGAAATTGCGAACGTCCAGCGATTGCTCCTATACTAAAGGTGCCAGCCCTGAAAGCTCTTGCTGGTCCTCATCTCCCACTGGTAACCTCTCAAACGAACCAAAAACACTTGGCCTCTGAACTTGTTTAGCCTACTAAAACTTCCAACGTACACAGCCTCTCCTGCTCAATCTGGCCAGAGCTCAACACCGAAATTGCGAACGTCCAGCGATTGCTCCTACACTAAAGGGGCCAGCCCTGAAAGCTCTTGCTGGTCCTCATCTCCCACTGGTAACCTCTCAAATGAACCACAAACACTTGGGCTCTGAACTTGTTTAGCCTGCTAAAACTTCCAACGTACACAGCCTCTCCTGCTCAATCTGGCCAGAGCTCAACACCGAAATTGCGAACGTCCAGCGATTGCTCCTACACTAAAGGTGCCAGCCCTGAAAGCTCTTGCTGGTCCTCATCTCCAACTGGTAACCTCTCAAATGAACCACAAACACTTGGCCTCTGAACTTGTTTAGCCTGCTAAAACTTCCAACGTACACAGCCTCTCCTGCTCAATCTGGCCAGAGCTCAACACCGAAATTGTGAACGTCCAGCGATTGCTCCTACACTAAAGGTGCCAGCCCTGAAAGCTCTTGCTGGTCCTCATCTCCCACTGGTAACCTCTCAAACGAACCACAAACACTTGGCCTCTGAACTTCTTTAGCCTACTAAAACTTCCAACGTACGCAGCCTCTCCTGCTCAATCTGGCCAGAGCTCAACACCGAAATTGCGAACGTCCAGCGATTGCTCCTACACTAAAGGTGCCAGCCCTGAAAGCTCTTGCTGGTCCTCATCTCCAACTGGTAACCTCTCAAACGAACCACAAACACTTGGGCTCTGAACTTGTTTAGCCTACTAAAACTTCCAACGTACACAGCCTCTCCTGCTCAATCTGGCCAGAGCTCAACACCGAAATTGCGAACGTCCAGCGATTGCTCCTACACTAAAGGGGCCAGCCCTGAAAGCTCTTGCTGGTCCTCATCTCCCGCTGGCAACCTCTCAAACGAACCACAAACACTTGGGCTCTGAACTTGTTTAGCCTACTAAAACTTCCAACGTACACAGCCTCTCCTGCTCAATCTGGCCAGAGCTCAACACCGAAATTGCGAACGTCCAGGGATTGCTCCTACACTAAAGGGGCCAGCCCTGAAAGCTCTTGCTGCTCCTCATCTCCCACTGGTAACCTCTCAAACGAACCACAAACACTTGGGCTCTGAACTTGTTTAGCCTACTAAAACTTCCAACGTACACTGCCTCTCCTGCTCAATCTGGCCAAAATTCAAGACCGAAATTGCGAACGTCCAGGGATTGCTCCTACACTAAAGGGGCCAGCCCTGAAAGCTCTTGCTGGTCCTCATCTCCCACTGGTAACCTCTCAAACGAACCACAAACACCTGGGCTCTGAACTTGTTTAGCCTACTAAAACTTCCAACGTACACAGCCTCTCCTGCTCAATCTGGCCAGAGCTCAACACCGAAATTGCGAACGTCCAGGGATTGCTCCTACACTAAAGGGGCCAGCCCTGAAAGCTCTTGCTGCTCCTCATCTCCAACTGGTAACCTCTCAAACGAACCACAAACACTTGGGCTCTGAACTTGTTTAGCCTACTAAAACTTCCAACGTACACAGCCTGTCCTGCTCAATCTGGCCAGAGCTCAACACCGAAATTGCGAACGTCCAGCGATTGCTCCTACACTAAAGGTGCCAGCCCTGAAAGCTCTTGCTGCTCCTCATCTCCCACTGGTAACCTCTCAAACGAACCACAAACACTTGGGCTCTGAACTTGTTTAGCCTACTAAAACTTCCAATGTACACAGCCTCTCCTGCTCAATCTGGCCAGAGCTCAACACCGAAATTGCGAACGTCCAGGGATTGCTCCTACACTAAAGGTGCCAGCCCTGAAAGCTCTTGCTGGTCCTCATCTCCCACTGGTAACCTCTCAAACGAACCACAAACACTTGGGCTCTAAACTTGTTTAGCCTACTAAAACTTCCAACGTACACTGCCTCTCCTGCTCAATCTGGCCAAAATTCAAGACCGAAATTGCGAACGTCCAGCGATTGCTCCTACACTAAAGGGGCCAGCCCTGAAAGCTCTTGCTGGTCCTCATCTCCCACTGGTAACCTCTCAAACGAACCACAAACACTTGGGCTCTGAACTTCTTTAGGCTACTAAAACTTCCAACGTACACAGCCTCTCCTGCTCAATCTGGCCAGAGCTCAACACCAAAATTGCGAACGTCCAGCGATTGCTCCTACACTAAAGGTGCCAGCCCTGAAAGCTCTTGCTGGTCCTCATCTCCCGCTGGCAACCTCTCAAACGAACCACAAACACTTGGCCTCTGAACTTGTTTAGCCTACTAAAACTTCCAACGTACACAGCCTCTCCTGCTCAATCTGGCCAGAGCTCAACACCGAAATTGCGAACGTCCAGGGATTGCTCCTACACTAAAGGTGCCAGCCCTGAAAGCTCTTGCTGCTCCTCATCTCCCACTGGTAACCTCTCAAACGAACCACAAACACTTGGCCTCTGAACTTGTTTAGCCTACTAAAACTTCCAACGTACACAACCTCTCCTGCTCAATCTGGCCAGAGCTCAACACCGAAATTGCGAACGTCCAGCGATTGCTCCTACACTAAAGGGGCCAGCCCTGAAAGCTCTTGCTGGTCCTCATCTCCCACTGGTAACCTCTCAAACGAACCACAAACACTTGGCCTCTGAACTTGTTTAGCCTACTAAAACTTCCAACGTACACAGCCTCTCCTGCTCAATCTGGCCAGAGCTGAACACCGAAATTGCGAACGTCCAGCGATTGCTCCTACACTAAAGGTGCCAGCCCTGAAAGCTCTTGCTGGTCCTCATCTCCAACTGGTAACCTCTCAAACGAACCACAAACACTTGGGCTCTGAACTTGTTTAGCCTACTAAAACTTCCAACGTACACAGCCTCTCCTGCTCAATCTGGCCAGAGCTCAACACCGAAATTGCGAACGTCCAGCGATTGCTCCTACACTAAAGGTGCCAGCCCTGAAAGCTCTTGCTGCTCCTCATCTCCCACTGGTAACCTCTCAAACGAACCACAAACACTTGGCCTCTGAACTTGTTTAGCCTGCTAAAACTTCCAACGTACACAGCCTCTCCTGCTCAATCTGGCCAGAGCTCAACACCGAAATTGCGAACGTCCAGCGATTGCTCCTACACTAAAGGGGCCAGCCCTGAAAGCTCTTGCTGCTCCTCATCTCCCACTGGTAACCTCTCAAACGAACCACAAACACTTGGGCTCTGAACTTGTTTAGCCTACTAAAACTTCCAACGTACACAGCCTCTCCTGCTCAATCTGGCCAGAGCTCAACACCGAAATTGCGAACGTCCAGGGATTGCTCCTACACTAAAGGGGCCAGCCCTGAAAGCTCTTGCTGGTCCTCATCTCCCACTGGTAACCTCTCAAACGAACCACAAACACTTGGGCTCTGAACTTGTTTAGCCTACTAAAACTTCCAACGTACACTGCCTCTCCTGCTCAATCTGGCCAAAATTCAAGACCGAAATTGCGAACGTCCAGGGATTGCTCCTACACTAAAGGGGCCAGCCCTGAAAGCTCTTGCTGGTCCTCATCTCCCACTGGTAACCTCTCAAACGAACCACAAACACTTGGGCTCTGAACTTGTTTAGCCTACTAAAACTTCCAACGTACACAGCCTCTCCTGCTCAATCTGGCCAGAGCTCAACACCGAAATTGCGAACGTCCAGGGATTGCTCCTACACTAAAGGGGCCAGCCCTGAAAGCTCTTGCTGGTCCTCATCTCCAACTGGTAACCTCTCAAACGAACCACAAACACTTGGGCTCTGAACTTGTTTAGCCTACTAAAACTTCCAACGTACACAGCCTCTCCTGCTCAATCTGGCCAGAGCTCAACACCGAAATTGCGAACGTCCAGCGATTGCTCCTACACTAAAGGTGCCAGCCCTGAAAGCTCTTGCTGCTCCTCATCTCCCACTGGTAACCTCTCAAACGAACCACAAACACTTGGCCTCTGAACTTGTTTAGCCTACTAAAACTTCCAATGTACACAGCCTCTCCTGCTCAATCTGGCCAGAGCTCAACACCGAAATTGCGAACGTCCAGGGATTGCTCCTACACTAAAGGTGCCAGCCCTGAAAGCTCTTGCTGGTCCTCATCTCCCACTGGTAACCTCTCAAACGAACCACAAACACTTGGGCTCTAAACTTGTTTAGCCTACTAAAACTTCCAACGTACACTGCCTCTCCTGCTCAATCTGGCCAAAATTCAAGACCGAAATTGCGAACGTCCAGCGATTGCTCCTACACTAAAGGGGCCAGCCCTGAAAGCTCTTGCTGGTCCTCATCTCCCACTGGTAACCTCTCAAACGAACCACAAACACTTGGCCTCTGAACTTGTTTAGCCTACTAAAACTTCCAACGTACACAGCCTCGCCTGCTCAATCTGGCCAGAGCTGAACACCGAAATTGCGAACGTCCAGGGATTGCTCCTACACTAAAGGTGCCAGCCCTGAAAGCTCTTGCTGGTCCTCATCTCCCACTGGTAACCTCTCAAACGAACCACAAACACTTGGCCTCTGAACTTGTTTAGCCTACTAAAACTTCCAACGTACACAACCTCTCCTGCTCAATCTGGCCAGAGCTCAACACCGAAATTGCGAACGTCCAGCGATTGCTCCTACACTAAAGGTGCCAGCCCTGAAAGCTCTTGCTGCTCCTCATCTCCCACTGGTAACCTCTCAAACGAACCACAAACACTTGGGCTCTGAACTTGTTTAGCCTACTAAAACTTCCAACGTACACAGCCTCTCCTGCTCAATCTGGCCAGAGCTCAACACCGAAATTGTGAACGTCCAGCGATTGCTCCTACACTAAAGGTGCCAGCCCTGAAAGCTCTTGCTGGTCCTCATCTCCAACTGGTAACCTCTCAAACGAACCACAAACACTTGGGCTCTGAACTTGTTTAGCCTACTAAAACTTCCAACGTACACAGCCTCTCCTGCTCAATCTGGCCAGAGGTCAACACCGAAATTGCGAACGTCCAGCGATTGCTCCTACACTAAAGGGGCCAGCCCTGAAAGCTCTTGCTGCTCCTCATCTCCCACTGGTAACCTCTCAAACGAACCACAAACACTTGGGCTCTGAACTTGTTTAGCCTACTAAAACTTCCAACGTACACTGCCTCTCCTGCTCAATCTGGCCAGAGCTGAACACCGAAATTGCGAACGTCCAGGGATTGCTCCTACACTAAAGGTGCCAGCCCTGAAAGCTCTTGCTGGTCCTCATCTCCAACTGGTAACCTCTCAAACGAACCACAAACACTTGGGCTCTGAACTTGTTTAGCCTACTAAAACTTCCAACGTACACAGCCTCTCCTGCTCAATCTAGCCAGAGCTCAACACCGAAATTGCGAACGTCCAGCGATTGCTCCTATACTAAAGGTGCCAGCCCTGAAAGCTCTTGCTGGTCCTCATCTCCCACTGGTAACCTCTCAAACGAACCAAAAACACTTGGCCTCTGAACTTGTTTAGCCTACTAAAACTTCCAACGTACACAGCCTCTCCTGCTCAATCTGGCCAGAGCTCAACACCGAAATTGCGAACGTCCAGCGATTGCTCCTACACTAAAGGTGCCAGCCCTGAAAGCTCTTGCTGGTCCTCATCTCCAACTGGTAACCTCTCAAACGAACCACAAACACTTGGCCTCTGAACTTGTTTAGCCTGCTAAAACTTCCAACGTACACAGCCTCTCCTGCTCAATCTGGCCAGAGCTCAACACCGAAATTGCGAACGTCCAGCGATTGCTCCTACACTAAAGGGGCCAGCCCTGAAAGCTCTTGCTGGTCCTCATCTCCCGCTGGCAACCTCTCAAACGAACCACAAACACTTGGGCTCTGAACTTGTTTAGCCTACTAAAACTTCCAACGTACACAGCCTCTCCTGCTCAATCTGGCCAGAGCTCAACACCGAAATTGCGAACGTCCAGGGATTGCTCCTACACTAAAGGGGCCAGCCCTGAAAGCTCTTGCTGGTCCTCATCTCCCACTGGTAACCTCTCAAACGAACCACAAACACTTGGGCTCTGAACTTGTTTAGCCTACTAAAACTTCCAACGTACACTGCCTCTCCTGCTCAATCTGGCCAAAATTCAAGACCGAAATTGCGAACGTCCAGGGATTGCTCCTACACTAAAGGGGCCAGCCCTGAAAGCTCTTGCTGGTCCTCATCTCCCACTGGTAACCTCTCAAACGAACCACAAACACCTGGGCTCTGAACTTGTTTAGCCTACTAAAACTTCCAACGTACACAGCCTCTCCTGCTCAATCTGGCCAGAGCTCAACACCGAAATTGCGAACGTCCAGGGATTGCTCCTACACTAAAGGGGCCAGCCCTGAAAGCTCTTGCTGGTCCTCATCTCCAACTGGTAACCTCTCAAACGAACCACAAACACTTGGGCTCTGAACTTGTTTAGCCTACTAAAACTTCCAACGTACACAGCCTGTCCTGCTCAATCTGGCCAGAGCTCAACACCGAAATTGCGAACGTCCAGCGATTGCTCCTACACTAAAGGTGCCAGCCCTGAAAGCTCTTGCTGCTCCTCATCTCCCACTGGTAACCTCTCAAACGAACCACAAACACTTGGCCTCTGAACTTGTTTAGCCTACTAAAACTTCCAATGTACACAGCCTCTCCTGCTCAATCTGGCCAGAGCTCAACACCGAAATTGCGAACGTCCAGGGATTGCTCCTACACTAAAGGTGCCAGCCCTGAAAGCTCTTGCTGGTCCTCATCTCCCACTGGTAACCTCTCAAACGAACCACAAACACTTGGGCTCTAAACTTGTTTAGCCTACTAAAACTTCCAACGTACACTGCCTCTCCTGCTCAATCTGGCCAAAATTCAAGACCGAAATTGCGAACGTCCAGCGATTGCTCCTACACTAAAGGGGCCAGCCCTGAAAGCTCTTGCTGGTCCTCATCTCCCACTGGTAACCTCTCAAACGAACCACAAACACTTGGGCTCTGAACTTCTTTAGGCTACTAAAACTTCCAACGTACACAGCCTCTCCTGCTCAATCTGGCCAGAGCTCAACACCAAAATTGCGAACGTCCAGCGATTGCTCCTACACTAAAGGTGCCAGCCCTGAAAGCTCTTGCTGGTCCTCATCTCCCGCTGGCAACCTCTCAAACGAACCACAAACACTTGGCCTCTGAACTTGTTTAGCCTACTAAAACTTCCAACGTACACAGCCTCTCCTGCTCAATCTGGCCAGAGCTCAACACCGAAATTGCGAACGTCCAGGGATTGCTCCTACACTAAAGGTGCCAGCCCTGAAAGCTCTTGCTGCTCCTCATCTCCCACTGGTAACCTCTCAAACGAACCACAAACACTTGGCCTCTGAACTTGTTTAGCCTACTAAAACTTCCAACGTACACAACCTCTCCTGCTCAATCTGGCCAGAGCTCAACACCGAAATTGCGAACGTCCAGCGATTGCTCCTACACTAAAGGGGCCAGCCCTGAAAGCTCTTGCTGCTCCTCATCTCCCACTGGTAACCTCTCAAACGAACCACAAACACTTGGCCTCTGAACTTGTTTAGCCTACTAAAACTTCCAACGTACACAGCCTCGCCTGCTCAATCTGGCCAGAGCTGAACACCGAAATTGCGAACGTCCAGCGATTGCTCCTACACTAAAGGTGCCAGCCCTGAAAGCTCTTGCTGGTCCTCATCTCCAACTGGTAACCTCTCAAACGAACCACAAACACTTGGGCTCTGAACTTGTTTAGCCTACTAAAACTTCCAACGTACACAGCCTCTCCTGCTCAATCTGGCCAGAGCTCAACACCGAAATTGTGAACGTCCAGCGATTGCTCCTACACTAAAGGTGCCAGCCCTGAAAGCTCTTGCTGGTCCTCATCTCCCACTGGTAACCTCTCAAACGAACCACAAACACTTGGCCTCTGAACTTGTTTAGCCTACTAAAACTTCCAACGTACACAGCCTCTCCTGCTCAATCTGGCCAGAGCTCAACACCGAAATTGCGAACGTCCAGCGATTGCTCCTACACTAAAGGTGCCAGCCCTGAAAGCTCTTGCTGGTCCTCATCTCCAACTGGTAACCTCTCAAACGAACCACAAACACTTGGCCTCTGAACTTGTTTAGCCTGCTAAAACTTCCAACGTACACAGCCTCTCCTGCTCAATCTGGCCAGAGCTCAACACCGAAATTGCGAACGTCCAGCGATTGCTCCTACACTAAAGGGGCCAGCCCTGAAAGCTCTTGCTGCTCCTCATCTCCCACTGGTAACCTCTCAAACGAACCACAAACACTTGGGCTCTGAACTTGTTTAGCCTACTAAAACTTCCAACGTACACAGCCTCTCCTGCTCAATCTGGCCAGAGCTCAACACCGAAATTGCGAACGTCCAGGGATTGCTCCTACACTAAAGGGGCCAGCCCTGAAAGCTCTTGCTGGTCCTCATCTCCCACTGGTAACCTCTCAAACGAACCACAAACACTTGGGCTCTGAACTTGTTTAGCCTACTAAAACTTCCAACGTACACTGCCTCTCCTGCTCAATCTGGCCAAAATTCAAGACCGAAATTGCGAACGTCCAGGGATTGCTCCTACACTAAAGGGGCCAGCCCTGAAAGCTCTTGCTGGTCCTCATCTCCCACTGGTAACCTCTCAAACGAACCACAAACACCTGGGCTCTGAACTTGTTTAGCCTACTAAAACTTCCAACGTACACAGCCTCTCCTGCTCAATCTGGCCAGAGCTCAACACCGAAATTGCGAACGTCCAGGGATTGCTCCTACACTAAAGGGGCCAGCCCTGAAAGCTCTTGCTGGTCCTCATCTCCAACTGGTAACCTCTCAAACGAACCACAAACACTTGGGCTCTGAACTTGTTTAGCCTACTAAAACTTCCAACGTACACAGCCTCTCCTGCTCAATCTGGCCAGAGCTCAACACCGAAATTGCGAACGTCCAGCGATTGCTCCTACACTAAAGGTGCCAGCCCTGAAAGCTCTTGCTGCTCCTCATCTCCCACTGGTAACCTCTCAAACGAACCACAAACACTTGGCCTCTGAACTTGTTTAGCCTACTAAAACTTCCAATGTACACAGCCTCTCCTGCTCAATCTGGCCAGAGCTCAACACCGAAATTGCGAACGTCCAGGATTGCTCCTACACTAAAGGTGCCAGCCCTGAAAGCTCTTGCTGGTCCTCATCTCCCACTGGTAACCTCTCAAACGAACCACAAACACTTGGGCTCTAAACTTGTTTAGCCTACTAAAACTTCCAACGTACACTGCCTCTCCTGCTCAATCTGGCCAAAATTCAAGACCGAAATTGCGAACGTCCAGCGATTGCTCCTACACTAAAGGGGCCAGCCCTGAAAGCTCTTGCTGGTCCTCATCTCCCACTGGTAACCTCTCAAACGAACCACAAACACTTGGGCTCTGAACTTCTTTAGGCTACTAAAACTTCCAACGTACACAGCCTCTCCTGCTCAATCTGGCCAGAGCTCAACACCAAAATTGCGAACGTCCAGCGATTGCTCCTACACTAAAGGTGCCAGCCCTGAAAGCTCTTGCTGGTCCTCATCTCCCGCTGGCAACCTCTCAAACGAACCACAAACACTTGGCCTCTGAACTTGTTTAGCCTACTAAAACTTCCAACGTACACAGCCTCTCCTGCTCAATCTGGCCAGAGCTCAACACCGAAATTGCGAACGTCCAGGGATTGCTCCTACACTAAAGGTGCCAGCCCTGAAAGCTCTTGCTGCTCCTCATCTCCCACTGGTAACCTCTCAAACGAACCACAAACACTTGGCCTCTGAACTTGTTTAGCCTACTAAAACTTCCAACGTACACAACCTCTCCTGCTCAATCTGGCCAGAGCTCAACACCGAAATTGCGAACGTCCAGCGATTGCTCCTACACTAAAGGGGCCAGCCCTGAAAGCTCTTGCTGGTCCTCATCTCCCACTGGTAACCTCTCAAACGAACCACAAACACTTGGCCTCTGAACTTGTTTAGCCTACTAAAACTTCCAACGTACACAGCCTCGCCTGCTCAATCTGGCCAGAGCTGAACACCGAAATTGCGAACGTCCAGCGATTGCTCCTACACTAAAGGTGCCAGCCCTGAAAGCTCTTGCTGGTCCTCATCTCCAACTGGTAACCTCTCAAACGAACCACAAACACTTGGGCTCTGAACTTGTTTAGCCTACTAAAACTTCCAACGTACACAGCCTCTCCTGCTCAATCTGGCCAGAGCTCAACACCGAAATTGCGAACGTCCAGCGATTGCTCCTACACTAAAGGGGCCAGCCCTGAAAGCTCTTGCTGCTCCTCATCTCCCACTGGTAACCTCTCAAACGAACCACAAACACTTGGGCTCTGAACTTGTTTAGCCTACTAAAACTTCCAACGTACACAGCCTCTCCTGCTCAATCTGGCCAGAGCTCAACACCGAAATTGCGAACGTCCAGCGATTGCTCCTACACTAAAGGGGCCAGCCCTGAAAGCTCTTGCTGGTCCTCATCTCCCACTGGTAACCTCTCAAAATGAACCACAAACACTTGGGCTCTGAACTTGTTTAGCCTGCTAAAACTTCCAACGTACACAGCCTCTCCTGCTCAATCTGGCCAGAGCTCAACACCGAAATTGCGAACGTCCAGCGATTGCTCCTACACTAAAGGTGCCAGCCCTGAAAGCTCTTGCTGCTCCTCATCTCCAACTGGTAACCTCTCAAATGAACCACAAACACTTGGCCTCTGAACTTGTTTAGCCTGCTAAAACTTCCAACGTACACAGCCTCTCCTGCTCAATCTGGCCAGAGCTCAACACCGAAATTGTGAACGTCCAGCGATTGCTCCTACACTAAAGGTGCCAGCCCTGAAAGCTCTTGCTGCTCCTCATCTCCCACTGGTAACCTCTCAAACGAACCACAAACACTTGGCCTCTGAACTTGTTTAGCCTACTAAAACTTCCAACGTACACAGCCTCTCCTGCTCAATCTGGCCAGAGCTCAACACCGAAATTGCGAACGTCCAGCGATTGCTCCTACACTAAAGGTGCCAGCCCTGAAAGCTCTTGCTGCTCCTCATCTCCCACTGGTAACCTCTCAAATGAACCACAAACACTTGGGCTCTGAACTTGTTTAGCCTGCTAAAACTTCCAACGTACACAGCCTCTCCTGCTCAATCTGGCCAGAGCTCAACACCGAAATTGCGAACGTCCAGCGATTGCTCCTACACTAAAGGTGCCAGCCCTGAAAGCTCTTGCTGGTCCTCATCTCCCACTGGTAACCTCTCAAACGAACCACAAACACTTGGGCTCTGAACTTGTTTAGCCTACTAAAACTTCCAACGTACACAGCCTCTCCTGCTCAATCTGGCCTGAGCTCAACACCGAAATTGTGAACGTCCAGCGATTGCTCCTACACTAAAGGTGCCAGCCCTGAAAGCTCTTGCTGGTCCTCATCTCCAGCTTGGTAACCTCTCAAACGAACCACAAACACTTGGCCTCTGAACTTGTTTAGCCTACTAAAACTTCCAACGTACACAGCCTCGCCTGCTCAATCTGGCCAGAGCTCAACACCGAAATTGTGAACGTCCAGGGATTGCTCCTACACTAAAGGTGCCAGCCCTGAAAGCTCTTGCTGCTCCTCATCTCCCACTGGTAACCTCTCAAATGAACCACAAACACTTGGCCTCTGAACTTGTTTAGCCTACTAAAACTTCCAACGTACACAGCCTCTCCTGCTCAATCTGGCCAGAGCTCAACACCGAAATTGCGAACGTCCAGCAATTGCTCCTACACTAAAGGTGCCAGCCCTGAAAGCTCTTGCTGCTCCTCATCTCCCACTGGTAACCTCTCAAACGAACCACAAACACTTGGGCTCTGAACTTGTTTAGCCTATTAAAACTTCCAACTTACACAGCCTCTCCTGCTCAATCTGGCCAGAGCTCAACACCGAAATTGCGAACGTCCAGCGATTGCTCCTACACTAAAGGGGCCAGCCCTGAAAGCTCTTGCTGGTCCTTATCTCCACTGGTAACCTCTCAAACGAACCACAACACTTGGCCTCTGAACTAGTTTAGCCTACTAAAACTTCCAACGTACACAGCCTCTCCTGCTCAATCTGGCCAGAGCTCAACACCGAAATTGCGAACGTCCAGCGATTGCTCCTACACTAAAGGGGCCAGCCCTGAAAGCTCTTGCTGCTCCTCATATCCCACTGGTAACCTCTCAAACGAACCACAAACACTTGGGCTCTAAACTTGTTTAGCCTACTAAAACTTCCAACGTACACAGCCTCTCCTGCTCAATCTGGCCAAAATTCAAGACCGAAATTGCGAACGTCCAGCGATTGCTCCTACACTAAAGGTGCCAGCCCTGAAAGCTCTTGCTGCTCCTCATCTCCCACTGGTAACCTCTCAAACGAACCAAAAACACTTGGGCTCTGAACTTGTTTAGCCTACTAAAACTTCCGATGTACACAGCCTCTCCTGCTCAATCTGGCCAGAGCTCAACACCGAAATTGCGAACGTCCAGCAATTGCTCCTACACTAAAGGTGCCAGCCCTGAAAGCTCTTGCTGGTCCTCATCTCCCACTGGTAACCTCTCAAACGAACCACAAACACTTGGGCTCTGAACTTGTTTAGCCTATTAAAACTTCCAACGTACACAGCCTCTCCTGCTCAATCTGGCCAGAGCTCAACACCGAAATTGCGAACGTCCAGCGATTGCTCCTACACTAAAGGTGCCAGCCCTGAAAGCTCTTGCTGGTCCTCATCTCCCACTGGTAACCTCTCAAACGAACCACAAACACTTGGCCTCTGAACTTGTTTAGCCTACTAAGAACTTCCGAACGTACACAGCCTCTCCTGCTCAATCTGGCCAGAGCTCAACACCGAAATTGCGAACGTCCAGCGATTGCTCCTACACTAAAGGTGCCAGCCCTGAAAGCTCTTGCTGCTCCTCATCTCCCACTGGTAACCTCTCAAATGAACCACAAACACTTGGGCTCTGAACTTGTTTAGCCTGCTAAAACTTCCAACGTACACAGCCTCTCCTGCTCAATCTGGCCAGAGCTCAACACCGAAATTGCGAACGTCCAGCGATTGCTCCTACACTAAAGGTGCCAGCCCTGAAAGCTCTTGCTGCTCCTCATCTCCCACTGGTAACCTCTCAAATGAACCACAAACACTTGGGCTCTGAACTTGTTTAGCCTGCTAAAACTTCCAACGTACACAGCCTCTCCTGCTCAATCTGCCCAGAGCTCAACACCGAAATTGCGAACGTCCAGCGATTGCTCCTACACTAAAGGTGCCAGCCCTGAAAGCTCTTGCTGGTCCTCATCTCCCACTGGTAACCTCTCAAACGAACCACAAACACTTGGGCTCTGAACTTGTTTAGCCTATTAAAACTTCCAACTTACACAGCCTCTCCTGCTCAATCTGGCCAGAGCTCAACACCGAAATTGCGAACGTCCAGCGATTGCTCCTACACTAAAGGGGCCAGCCCTGAAAGCTCTTGCTGGTCCTTATCTCCCACTGGTAACCTCTCAAACGAACCACAAACACTTGGCCTCTGAACTAGTTTAGCCTACTAAAACTTCCAACGTACACAGCCTCTCCTGCTCAATCTGGCCAGAGCTCAACACCGAAATTGCGAACGTCCAGCGATTGCTCCTACACTAAAGGTGCCAGCCCTGAAAGCTCTTGCTGCTCCTCATCTCCCACTGGTAACCTCTCAAATGAACCACAAACACTTGGGCTCTGAACTTGTTTAGCCTGCTAAAACTTCCAACGTACACAGCCTCTCCTGCTCAATCTGCCCAGAGCTCAACACCGAAATTGCGAACGTCCAGCGATTGCTCCTACACTAAAGGTGCCAGCCCTGAAAGCTCTTGCTGGTCCTCATCTCCCACTGGTAACCTCTCAAACGAACCACAAACACTTGGGCTCTGAACTTGTTTAGCCTATTAAAACTTCCAACTTACACAGCCTCTCCTGCTCAATCTGGCCAGAGCTCAACACCGAAATTGCGAACGTCCAGCGATTGCTCCTACACTAAAGGGGCCAGCCCTGAAAGCTCTTGCTGGTCCTTATCTCCCACTGGTAACCTCTCAAACGAACCACAAACACTTGGCCTCTGAACTAGTTTAGCCTACTAAAACTTCCAACGTACACAGCCTCTCCTGCTCAACCTGGCCAGAGCTCAACACCGAAATTGCGAACGTCCAGCGATTGCTCCTACACTAAAGGTGCCAGCCCTGAAAGCTCTTGCTGGTCCTCATCTCCCACTGGCAACCTCTCAAACGAACCACAAACACTTGGGCTCTGAACTTGTTTAGCCTATTAAAACTTCCAACGTACACAGCCTCTCCTGCTCAATCTGGCCAGAGCTCAACACCGAAATTGCGAACGTCCAGCGATTGCTCCTACACTAAAGGGGCCAGCCCTGAAAGCTCTTGCTGCTCCTCATATCCCACTGGTAACCTCTCAAACGAACCACAAACACTTGGGCTCTGAACTTGTTTAGCCTACTAAAACTTCCAACGTACACAGCCTCTCCTGCTCAATCTGGCCAGAGCTCAACACCGAAATTGCGAACGTCCAGCAATTGCTCTACACTAAAGGTGCCAGCCTGAAAGCTCTTGCTGCTCCTCATCTCCCACTGGTAACCTCTCAAACGAACCACAAACACTTGGCCTCTGAACTAGTTTAGCCTACTAAAACTTCCAACGTACACAGCCTCTCCTGCTCAATCTGGCCAGAGCTCAACACCGAAATTGTGAACGTCCAGCGATTGCTCCTACACTAAAGGGGCCAGCCCTGAAAGCTCTTGCTGGTCCTCATCTCCCACTGGCAACCTCTCAAACGAACCACAAACACTTGGGCTCTGAACTTGTTTAGCCTACTAAAACTTCCGATGTACACAGCCTCTCCTGCTCAATCTGGCCAGAGCTCAACACCGAAATTGCGAACGTCCAGGGATTGCTCCTACACTAAAGGGACCAGCCCTGAAAGATCTTGCTGGTCCTCATCTCCCACTGGTAACCTCTCAAACGAACCACAAACACTTGGGCTCTGAACTTGTTTAGCCTACTAAAACTTCCAACGTACACAGCCTCTCCTGCTCAATCTGGCCAGAGCTCAACACCGAAATTGCGAACGTCCAGCAATTGCTCCTACACTAAAGGTGCCAGCCCTGAAAGCTCTTGCTGCTCCTCATCTCCCACTGGTAACCTCTCAAACGAACCACAAACACTTGGCCTCTGAACTAGTTTAGCCTACTAAAACTTCCAACGTACACAGCCTCTCCTGCTCAATCTGGCCAGAGCTCAACACCGAAATTGTGAACGTCCAGCGATTGCTCCTACACTAAAGGGGCCAGCCCTGAAAGCTCTTGCTGGTCCTCATCTCCCACTGGCAACCTCTCAAACGAACCACAAACACTTGGGCTCTGAACTTGTTTAGCCTACTAAAACTTCCGATGTACACAGCCTCTCCTGCTCAATCTGGCCAGAGCTCAACACCGAAATTGCGAACGTCCAGGGATTGCTCCTACACTAAAGGGGCCAGCCCTGAAAGATCTTGCTGGTCCTCATCTCCCACTGGTAACCTCTCAAACGAACCACAAACACTTGGGCTCTGAACTTGTTTAGCCTACTAAAACTTCCAACGTACACAGCCTCTCCTGCTCAATCTGGCCAGAGCTCAACACCGAAATTGCGAACGTCCAGCAATTGCTCCTACACTAAAGGTGCCAGCCCTGAAAGCTCTTGCTGGTCCTCATCTCCCACTGGTAACCTCTCAAACGAACCACAAACACTTGGGCTCTGAACTTGTTTAGCCTATTAAAACTTCCAACGTACACAGCCTCTCCTGCTCAATCTGGCCAGAGCTCAACACCGAAATTGTGAACGTCCAGCGATTGCTCCTACACTAAAGGTGCCAGCCCTGAAAGCTCTTGCTGGTCCTCATCTCCCACTGGTAACCTCTCAAACGAACCACAAACACTTGGCCTCTGAACTAGTTTAGTCTACTAAAACTTCCAACGTACACAGCCTCTCCTGCTCAATCTGGCCAGAGCTCAACACCGAAATTGTGAACGTCCAGCGATTGCTCCTACACTAAAGGGGCCAGCCCTGAAAGCTCTTGCTGGTCCTCATCTCCCACTGGCAACCTCTCAAACGAACCACAAACACTTGGGCTCTGAACTTGTTTAGCCTACTAAAACTTCCGATGTACACAGCCTCTCCTGCTCAATCTGGCCAGAGCTCAACACCGAAATTGCGAACGTCCAGGGATTGCTCCTACACTAAAGGGACCAGCCCTGAAAGATCTTGCTGGTCCTCATCTCCCACTGGTAACCTCTCAAACGAACCACAAACACTTGGCCTCTGAACTTGTTTAGCCTACTAAAACTTCCAACGTACACAGCCTCTCCTGCTCAATCTGGCCAGAGCTCAACACCGAAATTGCGAACGTCCAGCGATTGCTCCTATACTAAAGGGGCCAGCCCTGAAAGCTCTTGCTGGTCCTCATCTCCCACTGGTAACCTCTCAAACGAACCACAAACACTTGGGCTCTGAACTTGTTTAGCCTATTAAAACTTCCAACGTACACAGCCTCTCCTGCTCAATCTGGCCAGAGCTCAACACCGAAATTGCGAACGTCCAGCGATTGCTCCTACACTAAAGGGGCCAGCCCTGAAAGCTCTTGCTGCTCCTCATCTCCCACTGGTAACCTCTCAAACGAACCACAAACACTTGGGCTCTGAACTTGTTTAGCCTACTAAAACTTCCAACGTACACAGCCTCTCCTGCTCAATCTGGCCAAAATTCAAGACCGAAATTGCGAACGTCCAGCGATTGCTCCTACACTAAAGGTGCCAGCCCTGAAAGCTCTTGCTGCTCCTCATCTCCCACTGGTAACCTCTCAAACGAACCACAAACACTTGGCCTCTGAACTAGTTTAGCCTACTAAAACTTCCAACGTACACAGCCTCTCCTGCTCAATCTGGCCTGAGCTCAACACCGAAATTGTGAACGTCCAGCGATTGCTCCTACACTAAAGGGGCCAGCCCTGAAAGCTCCTGCTGGTCCTCATCTCCCACTGGCAACCTCTCAAACGAACCACAAAGACTTGGGCTCTGAACTTGTTTAGCCTACTAAAACTTCCGATGTACACAGCCTCTCCTGCTCAAACTGGCCAGAGCTCAACACCGAAATTGCGAACGTCCAGGGATTGCTCCTACACTAAAGGTGCCAGCCCTGAAAGCTCTTGCTGGTCCTCATCTCCCACTGGTAACCTCTCAAACGAACCACAAACACTTGGCCTCTGAACTTGTTTAGCCTACTAAAACTTCCAACGTACACAGCCTCTCCTGCTCAATCTGGCCAGAGCTCAACACCGAAATTGCGAACGTCCAGCGATTGCTCCTATACTAAAGGGGCCAGCCCTGAAAGCTCTTGCTGGTCCTCATCTCCCACTGGTAACCTCTCAAACGAACCACAAACACTTGGGCTCTGAACTTGTTTAGCCTACTAAAACTTCCAACGTACACAGCCTCTCCTGCTCAATCTGGCCAGAGCTCAACACCGAAATTGTGAACGTCCAGCGATTGCTCCTACACTAAAGGTGCCAGCCCTGAAAGCTCTTGCTGGTCCTCATCTCCAGCTGGTAACCTCTCAAACGAACCACAAACACTTGGCCTCTGAACTTGTTTAGCCTACTAAAACTTCCAACGTACACAGCCTCGCCTGCTCAAACTGGCCAGAGCTCAACACCGAAATTGTGAACGTCCAGGGATTGCTCCTACACTAAAGGTGCCAGCCCTGAAAGCTCTTGCTGCTCCTCATCTCCCACTGGTAACCTCTCAAATGAACCACAAACACTTGGCCTCTGAACTTGTTTAGCCTACTAAAACTTCCAACGTACACAGCCTCTCCTGCTCAATCTGGCCAGAGCTCAACACCGAAATTGCGAACGTCCAGCAATTGCTCCTACACTAAAGGTGCCAGCCCTGAAAGCTCTTGCTGCTCCTCATCTCCCACTGGTAACCTCTCAAATGAACCACAAACACTTGGGCTCTGAACTTGTTTAGCCTGCTAAAACTTCCAACGTACACAGCCTCTCCTGCTCAATCTGCCCAGAGCTCAACACCGAAATTGCGAACGTCCAGCGATTGCTCCTACACTAAAGGTGCCAGCCCTGAAAGCTCTTGCTGGTCCTCATCTCCCACTGGTAACCTCTCAAACGAACCACAAACACTTGGGCTCTGAACTTGTTTAGCCTATTAAAACTTCCAACTTACACAGCCTCTCCTGCTCAATCTGGCCAGAGCTCAACACCGAAATTGCGAACGTCCAGCGATTGCTCCTACACTAAAGGGGCCAGCCCTGAAAGATCTTGCTGGTCCTTATCTCCCACTGGTAACCTCTCAAACGAACCACAAACACTTGGCCTCTGAACTTGTTTAGCCTACTAAAACTTCCAACGTACACAGCCTCTCCTGCTCAACCTGGCCAGAGCTCAACACCGAAATTGCGAACGTCCAGCGATTGCACCTACACTAAAGGTGCCAGCCCTGAAAGCTCTTGCTGCTCCTCATCTCCCACTGGTAACCTCTCAAACGAACCACAAACACTTGGGCTCTGAACTTGTTTAGCCTATTAAAACTTCCAACGTACACAGCCTCTCCTGCTCAATCTGGCCAGAGCTCAACACCGAAATTGCGAACGTCCAGCGATTGCTCCTACACTAAAGGGGCCAGCCCTGAAAGCTCTTGCTGCTCCTCATATCCCACTGGTAACCTCTCAAACGAACCACAAACACTTGGCCTCTGAACTTGTTTAGCCTACTAAAACTTCCAACGTACACAGCCTCTCCTGCTCAATCTGGAAAAAATTCAAGACCGAAATTGCGAACGTCCAGCGATTGCTCCTACACTAAAGGTGCCAGCCCTGAAAGCTCTTGCTGGTCCTCATCTCCCACTGGTAACCTCTCAAACGAACCAAAAACACTTGGGCTCTGAACTTGTTTAGCCTACTAAAACTTCCAACGTACACAGCCTCTCCTGCTCAATCTGGCCAGAGCTCAACACCGAAATTGCGAACGTCCAGCAATTGCTCCTACACTAAAGGTGCCAGCCCTGAAAGCTCTTGCTGCTCCTCATCTCCCACTGGTAACCTCTCAAACGAACCACAAACACTTGGCCTCTGAACTTGTTTAGCCTACTAAAACTTCCAACGTACACAGCCTCTCCTGCTCAATCTGGCCAGAGCTCAACACCGAAATTGTGAACGTCCAGCGATTGCTCCTACACTAAAGGTGCCAGCCCTGAAAGCTCTTGCTGGTCCTCATCTCCCACTGGCAACCTCTCAAACGAACCACAAACACTTGGGCTCTGAACTTGTTTAGCCTACTAAAACTTCCGATGTACACAGCCTCTCCTGCTCAATCTGGCCAGAGCTCAACACCGAAATTGCGAACGTCCAGGGATTGCTCCTACACTAAAGGGACCAGCCCTGAAAGATCTTCCTGGTCCTCATCTCCCACTGGTAACCTCTCAAACGAACCACAAACACTTGGGCTCTGAACTTGTTTAGCCTACTAAAGCTTCCAACGTACACAGCCTCTCCTGCTCAATCTGGCCAGAGCTCAACACCGAAATTGCGAACGTCCAGCAATTGCTCCTACACTAAAGGTGCCAGCCCTGAAAGCTCTTGCTGCTCCTCATCTCCCACTGGTAACCTCTCAAACGAACCACAAACACTTGAGCTCTGAACTTGTTTAGCCTATTAAAACTTCCAACGTACACAGCCTCTCCTGCTCAATCTGGCCAGAGCTCAACACCGAAATTGCGAACGTCCAGCGATTGCTCCTACACTAAAGGTGCCAGCCCTGAAAGCTCTTGCTGCTCCTCATCTCCCACTGGTAACCTCTCAAACGAACCACAAACACTTGGCCTCTGAACTAGTTTAGTCTACTAAAACTTCCAACGTACACAGCCTCTCCTGCTCAATCTGGCCAGAGCTCAACACCGAAATTGTGAACGTCCAGCGATTGCTCCTACACTAAAGGGGCCAGCCCTGAAAGCTCTTGCTGGTCCTCATCTCCCACTGGCAACCTCTCAAACGAACCACAAACACTTGGCCTCTGAACTTGTTTAGCCTACTAAAACTTCCGATGTACACAGCCTCTCCTGCTCAATCTGGCCAGAGCTCAACACCGAAATTGCGAACGTCCAGGGATTGCTCCTACACTAAAGGGACCAGCCCTGAAAGATCTTGCTGGTCCTCATCTCCCACTGGTAACCTCTCAAACGAACCACAAACACTTGGCCTCTGAACTTGTTTAGCCTACTAAAACTTCCAACGTACACAGCCTCTCCTGCTCAATCTGGCCAGAGCTCAACACCGAAATTGCGAACGTCCAGCGATTGCTCCTATACTAAAGGGGCCAGCCCTGAAAGCTCTTGCTGGTCCTCATCTCCCACTGGTAACCTCTCAAACGAACCACAAACACTTGGCCTCTGAACTTGTTTAGCCTATTAAAACTTCCAACGTACACAGCCTCTCCTGCTCAATCTGGCCAGAGCTCAACACCGAAATTGCGAACGTCCAGCGATTGCTCCTACACTAAAGGGGCCAGCCCTGAAAGCTCTTGCTGCTCCTCATCTCCCACTGGTAACCTCTCAAACGAACCACAAACACTTGGGCTCTGAACTTGTTTAGCCTACTAAAACTTCCAACGTACACAGCCTCTCCTGCTCAATCTGGCCAAAATTCAAGACCGAAATTGCGAACGTCCAGCGATTGCTCCTACACTAAAGGTGCCAGCCCTGAAAGCTCTTGCTGCTCCTCATCTCCCACTGGTAACCTCTCAAACGAACCACAAACACTTGGCCTCTGAACTAGTTTAGCCTACTAAAACTTCCAACGTACACAGCCTCTCCTGCTCAATCTGGCCTGAGCTCAACACTGAAATTGTGAACGTCCAGCGATTGCTCCTACACTAAAGGGGCCAGCCCTGAAAGCTCTTGCTGGTCCTCATCTCCCACTGGCAACCTATCAAACGAACCACAAACACTTGGGCTCTGAACTTGTTTAGCCTACTAAAACTTCCGATGTACACAGCCTCTCCTGCTCAATCTGGCCAGAGCTCAACACCGAAATTGCGAACGTCCAGGGATTGCTCCTACACTAAAGGTGCCAGCCCTGAAAGCTCTTGCTGGTCCTCATCTCCCACTGGTAACCTCTCAAACGAACCACAAACACTTGGGCTCTGAACTTGTTTAGCCTACTAAAACTTCCAACGTACACAGCCTCTCCTGCTCAATCTGGCCAGAGCTCAACACCGAAATTGCGAACGTCCAGCGATTGCTCCTATACTAAAGGGGCCAGCCCTGAAAGCTCTTGCTGGTCCTCATCTCCCACTGGTAACCTCTCAAACGAACCACAAACACTTGGCCTCTGAACTTGTTTAGCCTACTAAAACTTCCAACGTACACTGCCTCTCCTGCTCAATCTGGCCAGAGCTCAACACCGAAATTGCGAACGTCCAGCGATTGCTCCTACACTAAAGGGGCCAGCCCTGAAAGCTCTTGCTGGTCCTCATCTCCCACTGGTAACCTCTCAAACGAACCACAAACACTTGGCCTCTGAACTTGTTTAGCCTATTAAAACTTCCAACTTACACAGCCTCTCCTACTCAATCTGGCCAGAGCTCAACACCGAAATTGCGAACGTCCAGCGATTGCTCCTACACTAAAGGTGCCAGCCCTGAAAGCTCTTGCTGCTCCTTATCTCCCACTGGTAACCTCTCAAACGAACCACAAACACTTGGCCTCTGAACTAGTTTAGCCTACTAAAACTTCCAACGTACACAGCCTCTCCTGCTCAATCTGGCCAGAGCTCAACACCGAAATTGCGAACGTCCAGCGATTGCACCTACACTAAAGGTGCCAGCCCTGAAAGCTCTTGCTGCTCCTCATCTCCCACTGGTAACCTCTCAAACGAACCACAAACACTTGGCCTCTGAACTTGTTTAGCCTATTAAAACTTCCAACGTACACAGCCTCTCCTGCTCAATCTGGCCAGAGCTCAACACCGAAATTGCGAACGTCCAGCGATTGCTCCTACACTAAAGGGGCCAGCCCTGAAAGCTCTTGCTGCTCCTCATCTCCCACTGGTAACCTCTCAAACGAACCACAAACACTTGGGCTCTGAACTTGTTTAGCCTACTAAAACTTCCAACGTACACAGCCTCTCCTGCTCAATCTGGCCAAAATTCAACACCGAAATTGCGAACGTCCAGCAATTGCTCCTACACTAAAGGTGCCAGCCCTGAAAGCTCTTGCTGCTCCTCATCTCCCACTGGTAACCTCTCAAACGAACCACAAACACTTGGCCTCTGAACTAGTTTAGCCTACTAAAACTTCCAACGTACACAGCCTCTCCTGCTCAATCTGGCCTGAGCTCAACACCGAAATTGTGAACGTCCAGCGATTGCTCCTACACTAAAGGGGCCAGCCCTGAAAGCTCCTGCTGGTCCTCATCTCCCACTGGCAACCTCTCAAACGAACCACAAACACTTGGGCTCTGAACTTGTTTAGCCTACTAAAACTTCCGATGTACACAGCCTCTCCTGCTCAATCTGGCCAGAGCTCAACACCGAAATTGCGAACGTCCAGGGATTGCTCCTACACTAAAGGGGCCAGCCCTGAAAGCTCTTGCTGGTCCTCATCTCCCACTGGTAACCTCTCAAACGAACCACAAACACTTGGCCTCTGAACTTGTTTAGCCTACTAAAACTTCCAACGTACACAGCCTCTCCTGCTCAATCTGGCCAGAGCTCAACACCGAAATTGCGAACGTCCAGCGATTGCTCCTATACTAAAGGGGCCAGCCCTGAAAGCTCTTGCTGGTCCTCATCTCCCACTGGTAACCTCTCAAACGAACCACAAACACTTGGCCTCTGAACTTGTTTAGCCTACTAAAACTTCCAACGTACACTGCCTCTCCTGCTCAATCTGGCCAGAGCTCAACACCGAAATTGCGAACGTCCAGCGATTGCTCCTACACTAAAGGGGCCAGCCCTGAAAGCTCTTGCTGGTCCTCATCTCCCACTGGTAACCTCTCAAACGAACCACAAACACTTGGCCTCTGAACTTGTTTAGCCTATTAAAACTTCCAACTTACACAGCCTCTCCTACTCAATCTGCCCAGAGCTCAACACCGAAATTGCGAACGTCCAGCGATTGCTCCTACACTAAAGGGGCCAGCCCTGAAAGCTCTTGCTGCTCCTCATCTCCCACTGGTAACCTCTCAAACGAACCACAAACACTTGGCCTCTGAACTTGTTTAGCCTACTAAAACTTCCAACGTACACTGCCTCTCCTGCTCAATCTAGCCAGAGCTCAACACCGAAATTGCGAACGTCCAGCGATTGCTCCTACACTAAAGGTGCCAGCCCTGAAAGCTCTTGCTGGTCCTCATCTCCCACTGGTAACCTCTCAAACGAACCACAAACACTTGGGCTCTGAACTTGTTTAGCCTACTAAAACTTCCAACGTACACAGCCTCTCCTGCTCAATCTGGCCAGAGCTCAACACCGAAATTGCGAACGTCCAGCGATTGCTCCTACACTAAAGGTGCCAGCCCTGAAAGCTCTTGCTGGTCCTCATCTCCCACTGGTAACCTCTCAAACGAACCACAAACACTTGGGCTCTGAACTTGTTTAGCCTGCTAAAACTTCCAACGTACACAGCCTCTCCTGCTCAATCTGGCCAGAGCTCAACACCGAAATTGTGAACGTCCAGCGATTGATCCTACACTAAAGGGGCCAGCCCTGAAAGCTCCTGCTGGTCCTCATCTCCCACTGGCAACCTCTCAAACGAACCACAAACACTTGGGCTCTGAACTTGTTTAGCCTACTAAAACTTCCGATGTACACAGCCTCTCCTGCTCAATCTGGCCAGAGCTCAACACCGAAATTGCGAACGTCCAGGGATTGCTCCTACACTAAAGGGGCCAGCCCTGAAAGCTCTTGCTGCTCCTCATCTCCCACTGGTAACCTCTCAACGAACCACAAACACTTGGGCTCTGAACTTGTTTAGCCTACTAAAACTTCCAACGTACACAGCCTCTCCTGCTCAATCTGGCCAGAGCTCAACACCGAAATTGCGAACGTCCAGCGATTGCTCCTACACTAAAGGGGCCAGCCCTGAAAGCTCTTGCTGGTCCTCATCTCCCACTGGTAACCTCTCAAACGAACCACAAACACTTGGCCTCTGAACTTGTTTAGCCTACTAAAACTTCCAATGTACACAGCCTCTCCTGCTCAATCTGGCCAGAGCTCAACACCGAAATTGCGAACGTCCAGCGATTGCTCCTACACTAAAGGTGCCAGCCCTGAAAGCTCTTGCTGGTCCTCATCTCCCACTGGTAACCTCTCAAACGAACCACAAACACTTGGCCTCTGAACTTGTTTAGCCTACTAAAACTTCCAACGTACACTGCCTCTCCTGCTCAATCTGGCCAAAATTCAAGACCGAAATTGCGAACGTCCAGGGATTGCTCCTACACTAAAGGGGCCAGCCCTGAAAGCTCTTGCTGGTCCTCATCTCCCACTGGTACCCTCTCAAACGAACCACAAACACTTGGCCTCTGAACTTGTTTAGCCTATTAAAACTTCCAACGTACACTGCCTCTCCTGCTCAATCTGGCCAGAGCTCAACACCAAAATTGCGAACGTCCAGAGATTGCTCCTACACTAAAGGTGCCAGCCCTGAAAGCTCTTGCTGGTCCTCATCTCCCACTGGCAACCTCTCAAACGAACCACAAACACTTGGGCTCTGAACTTGTTTAGCCTACTAAAACTTCCGATGTACACAGCCTCTCCTGCTCAATCTGGCCAGAGCTCAACACCGAAATTGCGAACGTCCAGGGATTGCTCCTACACTAAAGGTGCCAGCCCTGAAAGCTCTTGCTGATCCTCATCTCCCACTGGTAACCTCTCAAACGAACCACAAACACTTGGGCTCTGAACTTGTTTAGCCTACTAAAACTTCCAACGTACAAAACCTCTCCTGCTCAATCTGGCCAGAGCTCAACACCGAAATTGCGAACGTCCAGCGATTGCTCCTACACTAAAGGGGCCAGCCCTGAAAGCTCTTGCTGGTCCTCATCTCCAACTGGTAACCTCTCAAACGAACCACAAACACTTGGCCTCTGAACTTGTTTAGCCTACTAAAACTTCCAACGTACACTGCCTCTCCTGCTCAATCTGGCCAGAGCTCAACACCGAAATTGTGAACGTCCAGCGATTGCTCCTACACTAAAGGGGCCAGCCCTGAAAGCTCTTGCTGCTCCTCATCTCCAACTGGTAACCTCTCAAACGAACCACAAACACTTGGGCTCTGAACTTGTTTAGCCTACTAAAACTTCCAACGTACACAGCCTCTCCTGCTCAATCTGGCCAGAGCTCAACACCGAAATTGCGAACGTCCAGCGATTGCTCCTACACTAAAGGGGCCAGCCCTGAAAGCTCTTGCTGCTCCTCATCTCCCACTGGCAACCTCTCAAACGAACCACAAACACTTGGGCTCTGAACTTGTTTAGCCTACTAAAACTTCCGATGTACACAGCCTCTCCTGCTCAATCTGGCCAGAGCTCAACACCGAAATTGCGAACGTCCAGGGATTGCTCCTACACTAAAGGGGCCAGCCCTGAAAGCTCTTGCTGGTCCTCATCTCCCACTGGTAACCTCTCAAACGAACCACAAACACTTGGCCTCTGAACTTGTTTAGCCTACTAAAACTTCCAACGTACACAGCCTCTCCTGCTCAATCTGGCCAGAGCTCAACACCGAAATTGCGAACGTCCAGCGATTGCTCCTATACTAAAGGGGCCAGCCCTGAAAGCTCTTGCTGGTCCTCATCTCCCACTGGTAACCTCTCAAACGAACCACAAACACTTGGCCTCTGAACTTGTTTAGCCTACTAAAACTTCCAACGTACACTGCCTCTCCTGCTCAATCTGGCCAGAGCTCAACACCGAAATTGCGAACGTCCAGCGATTGCTCCTACACTAAAGGTGCCAGCCCTGAAAGCTCTTGCTGGTCCTCATCTCCCACTGGTAACCTCTCAAACGAACCACAAACACTTGGCCTCTGAACTTGTTTAGCCTATTAAAACTTCCAACTTACACAGCCTCTCCTACTCAATCTGCCCAGAGCTCAACACCGAAATTGCGAACGTCCAGCGATTGCTCCTACACTAAAGGTGCCAGCCCTGAAAGCTCTTGCTGCTCCTTATCTCCCACTGGTAACCTCTCAAACGAACCACAAACACTTGGCCTCTGAACTAGTTTAGCCTACTAAAACTTCCAACGTACACAGCCTCTCCTGCTCAATCTGGCCAGAGCTCAACACCGAAATTGCGAACGTCCAGCGATTGCACCTACACTAAAGGTGCCAGCCCTGAAAGCTCTTGCTGCTCCTCATCTCCCACTGGTAACCTCTCAAACGAACCACAAACACTTGGGCTCTGAACTTGTTTAGCCTACTAAAACTTCCAACGTACACAGCCTCTCCTGCTCAATCTGGCCAGAGCTCAACACCGAAATTGCGAACGTCCAGCGATTGCTCCTACACTAAAGGGGCCAGCCCTGAAAGCTCTTGCTGCTCCTCATCTCCCACTGGTAACCTCTCAAACGAACCACAAACACTTGGCCTCTGAACTTGTTTAGCCTACTAAAACTTCCAACGTACACAGCCTCTCCTGCTCAATCTGGCCAGAGCTCAACACCGAAATTGCGAACGTCCAGCGATTGCTCCTACACTAAAGGTGCCAGCCCTGAAAGCTCTTGCTGGTCCTCATCTCCCACTGGTAACCTCTCAAACGAACCACAAACACTTGGCCTCTGAACTAGTTTAGCCTACTAAAACTTCCAACGTACACAGCCTCTCCTGCTCAATCTGCCCAGAGCTCAACACCGAAATTGCGAACGTCCAGCGATTGCACCTACACTAAAGGAACCTACACTAAAGGTGCCAGCCCTGAAAGCTCTTGCTGCTCCTCATCTCCCACTGGTAACCTCTCAAACGAACCACAAACACTTGGGCTCTGAACTTGTTTAGCCTATTAAAACTTCCAACGTACACAGCCTCTCCTGCTCAATCTGGCCAGAGCTCAACACCGAAATTGCGAACGTCCAGGGATTGCTCCTACACTAAAGGGGCCAGCCCTGAAAGCTCTTGCTGGTCCTCATCTCCCACTGGTAACCTCTCAAACGAACCACAAACACTTGGCCTCTGAACTTGTTTAGCCTACTAAAACTTCCAACGTACACTGCCTCTCCTGCTCAATCTAGCCAGAGCTCAACACCGAAATTGCGAACGTCCAGCGATTGCTCCTACACTAAAGGTGCCAGCCCTGAAAGCTCTTGCTGGTCCTCATCTCCCACTGGTAACCTCTCAAACGAACCACAAACACTTGGCCTCTGAACTTGTTTAGCCTACTAAAACTTCCAACGTACACAGCCTCTCCTGCTCAATCTGGCCAGAGCTCAACACCAAAATTGCGAACGTCCAGCGATTGCTCCTACACTAAAGGTGCCAGCCCTGAAAGCTCTTGCTGGTCCTCATCTCCCACTGGTAACCTCTCAAACGAACCACAAACACTTGGGCTCTGAACTTGTTTAGCCTGCTAAAACTTCCAACGTACACAGCCTCTCCTGCTCAATCTGGCCAGAGCTCAACACCGAAATTGTGAACGTCCAGCGATTGATCCTACACTAAAGGGGCCAGCCCTGAAAGCTCCTGCTGGTCCTCATCTCCCACTGGCAACCTCTCAAACGAACCACAAACACTTGGGCTCTGAACTTGTTTAGCCTACTAAAACTTCCAACGTACACAGCCTCTCCTGCTCAATCTGGCCAGAGCTCAACACCGAAATTGCGAACGTCCAGGGATTGCTCCTACACTAAAGGGGCCAGCCCTGAAAGCTCTTGCTGGTCCTCATCTCCCACTGGTAACCTCTCAAACGAACCACAAACACTTGGGCTCTGAACTTGTTTAGCCTACTAAAAACTTCCAACGTACACAGCCTCTCCTGCTCAATCTGGCCAGAGCTCAACACCGAAATTGCGAACGTCCAGCGATTGCTCCTACACTAAAGGGGCCAGCCCTGAAAGCTCTTGCTGCTCCTCATCTCCCACTGGTAACCTCTCAAACGAACCACAAACACTTGGCCTCTGAACTTGTTTAGCCTACTAAAACTTCCAACGTACACTGCCTCTCCTGCTCAATCTGGCCAGAGCTCAACACCGAAATTGCGAACGTCCAGCGATTGCTCCTACACTAAAGGTGCCAGCCCTGAAAGCTCTTGCTGGTCCTCATCTCCAACTGGTAACCTCTCAAATGAACCACAAACACTTGGGCTCTGAACTTGTTTAGCCTACTAAAACTTCCAACGTACACAGCCTCTCCTGCTCAATCTGGCCAGAGCTCAACCCGAAATTGCGAACGTCCAGCGATTGCTCCTACACTAAAGGTGCCAGCCCTGAAAGCTCTTGCTGCTCCTCATCTCCCACTGGTAACCTCTCAAACGAACCACAAACACTTGGCCTCTGAACTTGTTTAGCCTACTAAAACTTCCAATGTACACAGCCTCTCCTGCTCAATCTGGCCAGAGCTCAACACCGAAATTGCGAACGTCCAGCGATTGCTCCTACACTAAAGGGGCCAGCCCTGAAAGCTCTTGCTGGTCCTCATCTCCCACTGGTAACCTCTCAAACGAACCACAAACACTTGGGCTCTGAACTTGTTTAGCCTACTAAAACTTCCAACGTACACTGCCTCTCCTGCTCAATCTGGCCAAAATTCAAGACCGAAATTGCGAACGTCCAGGGATTGCTCCTACACTAAAGGGGCCAGCCCTGAAAGCTCTTGCTGGTCCTCATCTCCCACTGGTACCCTCTCAAACGAACCACAAACACTTGGCCTCTGAACTTGTTTAGCCTACTAAAACTTCCAACGTACACTGCCTCTCCTGCTCAATCTGGCCAGAGCTCAACACCAAAATTGCGAACGTCCAGAGATTGCTCCTACACTAAAGGTGCCAGCCCTGAAAGCTCTTGCTGGTCCTCATCTCCCACTGGCAACCTCTCAAACGAACCACAAACACTTGGGCTCTGAACTTGTTTAGCCTACTAAAACTTCCGATGTACACAGCCTCTCCTGCTCAATCTGGCCAGAGCTCAACACCGAAATTGCGAACGTCCAGGGATTGCTCCTACACTAAAGGTGCCAGCCCTGAAAGCTCTTGCTGATCCTCATCTCCCACTGGTAACCTCTCAAACGAACCACAAACACTTGGGCTCTGAACTTGTTTAGCCTACTAAAACTTCCAACGTACAAAACCTCTCCTGCTCAATCTGGCCAGAGCTCAACACCGAAATTGCGAACGTCCAGCGATTGCTCCTACACTAAAGGGGCCAGCCCTGAAAGCTCTTGCTGGTCCTCATCTCCAGCTGGTAACCTCTCAAACGAACCACAAACACTTGGCCTCTGAACTTGTTTAGCCTACTAAAACTTCCAACGTACACTGCCTCTCCTGCTCAATCTGGCCAGAGCTGAACACCGAAATTGTGAACGTCCAGCGATTGCTCCTACACTAAAGGGGCCAGCCCTGAAAGCTCTTGCTGCTCCTCATCTCCAACTGGTAACCTCTCAAACGAACCACAAACACTTGGGCTCTGAACTTTTTTAGGCTACTAAAACTTCCAACGTACACAGCCTCTCCTGCTCAATCTGGCCAGAGCTCAACACCGAAATTGCGAACGTCCAGCGATTGCTCCTACACTAAAGGGGCCAGCCCTGAAAGCTCTTGCTGCTCCTCATCTCCCACTGGTAACCTCTCAAACGAACCACAAACACTTGGGCTCTGAACTTGTTTAGCCTACTAAAACTTCCAACGTACACTGCCTCTCCTGCTCAATCTGGCCAGAGCTGAACACCGAAATTGCGAACGTCCAGGGATTGCTCCTACACTAAAGGTGCCAGCCCTGAAAGCTCTTGCTGGTCCTCATCTCCAACTGGTAACCTCTCAAACGAACCACAAACACTTGGGCTCTGAACTTGTTTAGGCTACTAAAACTTCCAACGTACACATCCTCTCCTGCTCAATCTAGCCAGAGCTCAACACCGAAATTGCGAACGTCCAGCGATTGCTCCTATACTAAAGGTGCCAGCCCTGAAAGCTCTTGCTGGTCCTCATCTCCCACTGGTAACCTCTCAAACGAACCAAAAACACTTGGGCTCTGAACTTGTTTAGCCTACTAAAACTTCCAACGTACACAGCCTCTCCTGCTCAATCTGGCCAGAGCTCAACACCGAAATTGCGAACGTCCAGCAATTGCTCCTACACTAAAGGTGCCAGCCCTGAAAGCTCTTGCTGGTCCTCATCTCCCACTGGTAACCTCTCAAATGAACCACAAACACTTGGGCTCTGAACTTGTTTAGCCTGCTAAAACTTCCAACGTACACAGCCTCTCCTGCTCAATCTGCCCAGAGCTCAACACCGAAATTGCGAACGAACAGCGATTGCTCCTACACTAAAGGTGCCAGCCCTGAAAGCTCTTGCTGCTCCTCATCTCCCACTGGTAACCTCTCAAACGAACCACAAACACTTGGCCTCTGAACTTGTTTAGCCTACTAAAACTTCCAACGTACACAGCCTCTCCTGCTCAATCTAGCCAGAGCTCAACACCGAAATTGCGAACGTCCAGCGATTGCTCCTACACTAAAGGTGCCAGCCCTGAAAGCTCTTGCTGCTCCTCATCTCCCACTGGTAACCTCTCAAACGAACCACAAACACTTGGCCTCTGAACTTGTTTAGCCTACTAAAACTTCCAACGTACACAGCCTCTCCTGCTCAATCTGGCCAGAGCTCAACACCGAAATTGCGAACGTCCAGGGATTGCTCCTACACTAAAGGTGCCAGCCCTGAAAGCTCTTGCTGCTCCTCATCTCCCACTGGTAACCTCTCAAATGAACCACAAACACTTGGGCTCTGAACTTGTTTAGCCTGCTAAAACTTCCAACGTACACAGCCTCTCCTGCTCAATCTGGCCAGAGCTCAACACCGAAATTGCGAACGTCCAGCGATTGCTCCTACACTAAAGGGGCCAGCCCTGAAAGCTCTTGCTGGTCCTCATCTCCAGCTGGTAACTTCTCAAACAAACCACAAACACTTGGGCTCTGAACTTGTTTAGCCTACTAAAACTTCCAACGTACACTGCCTCTCCTGCTCAATCTGGCCAGAGCTCAACACCGAAATTGCGAACGTCCAGCGATTGCTCCTACACTAAAGGGGCCAGCCCTGAAAGCTCTTGCTGGTCCTCATCTCCCACTGGTAACCTCTCAAACGAACCACAAACACTTGGGCTCTGAACTTGTTTAGCCTACTAAAACGTCCAACGTACACAGCCTCTCCTGCTCAATCTAGCCTGAGCTCAACACCGAAATTGCGAACGTCCAGCGATTGCTCCTACACTAAAGGTGCCAGCCCTGAAAGCTCTTGCTGGTCCTCATCTCCCACTGGTAACCTCTCAAACGAACCACAAACACTTGGGCTCTGAACTTGTTTAGCCTACTAAAACTTCCAACGTACACAGCCTCTCCTGCTCAATCTGGCCAGAGCTCAACACCGAAATTGCGAACGTCCAGCAATTGCTCCTACACTAAAGGGGCCAGCCCTGAAAGCTCTTGCTGGTCCTCATCTCCCACTGGTAACCTCTCAAACGAACCACAAACACTTGGGCTCTGAACTTTTTTAGGCTACTAAAACTTCCAACGTACACTGCCTCTCCTGCTCAATCTGGCCAGAGCTCAACACCGAAATTGCGAACGTCCAGGGATTGCTCCTACACTAAAGGTGCCAGCCCTGAAAGCTCTTGCTGCTCCTCATCTCCCACTGGTAACCTCTCAAACGAACCACAAACACTTGGGCTCTGAACTTGTTTAGCCTACTAAAACTTCCAACGTACACAGCCTCTCCTGCTCAATCTGGCCAGAGCTCAACACCGAAATTGCGAATGTCCAGGGATTGCTCCTACACTAAAGGTGCCAGCCCTGAAAGCTCTTGCTGCTCCTCATCTCCCACTGGCAACCTCTCAAACGAACCACAAACACTTGGGCTCTGAACTTGTTTAGCCTACTAAAACGTCCAACGTACACAGCCTCTCCTGCTCAATCTGGCCAGAGCTCAACACCGAAATTGCGAACGTCCAGGGATTGCTCCTACACTAAAGGTGCCAGCCCTGAAAGCTCTTGCTGCTCCTCATCTCCCACTGGTAACCTCTCAAACGAACCACAAACACTTGGGCTCTGAACTTGTTTAGCCTACTAAAACTTCCAACGTACACAGCCTCTCCTGCTCAATCTGGCCAGAGCTCAACACCGAAATTGCGAACGTCCAGCGATTGCTCCTACACTAAAGGTGCCAGCCCTGAAAGCTCTTGCTGCTCCTCATCTCCCACTGGTAACCTCTCAAACGAACCACAAACACTTGGCCTCTGAACTAGTTTAGCCTACTAAAACTTCCAACGTACACAGCCTCTCCTGCTCAATCTGGCCAGAGCTCAACACCGAAATTGCGAACGTCCAGCGATTGCTCCTACACTAAAGGTGCCAGCCCTGAAAGCTCTTGCTGGTCCTCATCTCCAACTGGTAACCTCTCAAACGAACCACAAACACTTGGCCTCTGAACTTGTTTAGCCTACTAAAACTTCCAACGTACACAGCCTCTCCTGCTCAATCTGGCCAGAGCTCAACACCGAAATTGCGAACGTCCAGCGATTGCTCCTACACTAAAGGTGCCAGCCCTGAAAGCTCTTGCTGCTCCTCATCTCCCACTGGTAACCTCTCAAACGAACCACAAACACTTGGGCTCTGAACTTGTTTAGCCTACTAAAACTTCCAACGTACACTGCCTCTCCTGCTCAATCTGGCCAGAGCTCAACACCGAAATTGCGAACGTCCAGGGATTGCTCCTACACTAAAGGGGCCAGCCCTGAAAGCTCTTGCTGGTCCTCATCTCCAACTGGTAACCTCTCAAACGAACCACAAACACTTGGGCTCTGAACTTTTTTAGGCTACTAAAACTTCCAACGTACACAGCCTCTCCTGCTCAATCTGGCCAGAGCTCAACACCGAAATTGCGAACGTCCAGCGATTGCTCCTACACTAAAGGGGCCAGCCCTGAAAGCTCTTGCTGGTCCTCATCTCCAGCTGGTAACCTCTCAAACGAACCACAAACACTTGGGCTCTGAACTTGTTTAGCCTACTAAAACTTCCAACGTACACTGCCTCTCCTGCTCAATCTGGCCAGAGCTCAACACCGAAATTGCGAACGTCCAGGGATTGCTCCTACACTAAAGGGGCCAGACCTGAAAGCTCTTGCTGGTCCTCATCTCCAACTGGTAACCTCTCAAACGAACCACAAACACTTGGGCTCTGAACTTTTTTAGGCTACTAAAACTTCCAACGTACACAGCCTCTCCTGCTCAATCTGGCCAGAGCTCAACACCGAAATTGCGAACGTCCAGCGATTGCTCCTACACTAAAGGTGCCAGCCCTGAAAGCTCTTGCTGGTCCTCATCTCCAGCTGGTAACCTCTCAAACGAACCACAAACACTTGGGCTCTGAACTTGTTTAGCCTACTAAAACTTCCAACGTACACAGCCTCTCCTGCTCAATCTGGCCAGAGCTCAACACCGAAATTGCGAACGTCCAGCGATTGCTCCTACACTAAAGGGGCCAGCCCTGAAAGCTCTTGCTGGTCCTCATCTCCCACTGGTAACCTCTCAAACGAACCACAAACACTTGGCCTCTGAACTTGTTTAGCCTACTAAAACTTCCAACGTACACAGCCTCTCCTGCTCAATCTGGCCAGAGCTCAACACCAAAATTGCGAACGTCCAGGGATTGCTCCTACACTAAAGGTGCCAGCCCTGAAAGCTCTTGCTGGTCCTCATCTCCCACTGGTAACCTCTCAAACGAACCACAAACACTTGGCCTCTGAACTTGTTTAGCCTACTAAAACTTCCAACGTACACAGCCTCGCCTGCTCAATCTGGCCAGAGCTCAACACCGAAATTGCGAACGTCCAGCGATTGCTCCTACACTAAAGGTGCCAGCCCTGAAAGCTCTTGCTGGTCCTCATCTCCCACTGGTAACCTCTCAAACGAACCACAAACACTTGGCCTCTGAACTTGTTTAGCCTACTAAAACTTCCAATGTACACAGCCCGTCCTGCTCAATCTGGCCAGAGCTCAACACCGAAATTGCGAACGTCCAGGGATTGCTCCTACACTAAAGGTGCCAGCCCTGAAAGCTCTTGCTGCTCCTTATCTCCAACTGGTAACCTCTCAAACGAACCACCAACACTTGGCCTCTGAACTAGTTTAGCCTACTAAAACTTCCAACGTACACAGCCTCTCCTGCTCAATCTGGCCAGAGCTCAACACCGAAATTGCGAACGTCCAGCGATTGCTCCTACACTAAAGGTGCCAGCCCTGAAAGCTCTTGCTGCTCCTCATCTCCCACTGGTAACCTCTCAAACGAACCACAAACACTTGGGCTCTGAACTTTTTTAGGCTACTAAAACTTCCAACGTACACAGCCTCTCCTGCTCAATCTGGCCAGAGCTCAACACCGAAATTGCGAACGTCCAGCGATTGCTCCTACACTAAAGGTGCCAGCCCTGAAAGCTCTTGCTGGTCCTCATCTCCAGCTGGTAACCTCTCAAACGAACCACAAACACTTGGGCTCTGAACTTGTTTAGCCTACTAAAACTTCCAACGTACACAGCCTCTCCTGCTCAATCTGGCCAGAGCTCAACACCGAAATTGCGAACGTCCAGCGATTGCTCCTACACTAAAGGGGCCAGCCCTGAAAGCTCTTGCTGCTCCTCATCTCCCACTGGTAACCTCTCAAACGAACCACAAACACTTGGGCTCTGAACTTGTTTAGCCTACTAAAACTTCCAACGTACACTGCCTCTCCTGCTCAATCTGGCCAGAGCTCAACACCGAAATTGCGAACGTCCAGGGATTGCTCCTACACTAAAGGTGCCAGCCCTGAAAGCTCTTGCTGGTCCTCATCTCCAACTGGTAACCTCTCAAACGAACCACAAACACTTGGCCTCTGAACTTGTTTAGGCTACTAAAACTTCCAACGTACACATCCTCTCCTGCTCAATCTAGCCAGAGCTCAACACCGAAATTGCGAACGTCCAGCGATTGCTCCTATACTAAAGGTGCCAGCCCTGAAAGCTCTTGCTGGTCCTCATCTCCCACTGGTAACCTCTCAAACGAACCAAAAACACTTGGCCTCTGAACTTGTTTAGCCTACTAAAACTTCCAACGTACACAGCCTCTCCTGCTCAATCTGGCCAGAGCTCAACACCGAAATTGCGAACGTCCAGCAATTGCTCCTACACTAAAGGGGCCAGCCCTGAAAGCTCTTGCTGGTCCTCATCTCCCACTGGTAACCTCTCAAATGAACCACAAACACTTGGGCTCTGAACTTGTTTAGCCTGCTAAAACTTCCAACGTACACAGCCTCTCCTGCTCAATCTGCCCAGAGCTCAACACCGAAATTGCGAACGTCCAGCGATTGCTCCTACACTAAAGGGGCCAGCCCTGAAAGCTCTTGCTGGTCCTCATCTCCCACTGGTAACCTCTCAAACGAACCACAAACACTTGGGCTCTGAACTTGTTTAGCCTACTAAAACTTCCAACGTACACAGCCTCTCCTGCTCAATCTGGCCAGAGCTCAACACCGAAATTGCGAACGTCCAGCGATTGCTCCTACACTAAAGGGGCCAGCCCTGAAAGCTCTTGCTGGTCCTCATCTCCCACTGGTAACCTCTCAAACGAACCACAAACACTTGGGCTCTGAACTTTTTTAGGCTACTAAAACTTCCAACGTACACAGCCTCTCCTGCTCAATCTGGCCAGAGCTCAACACCGAAATTGCGAACGTCCAGCGATTGCTCCTACACTAAAGGGGCCAGCCCTGAAAGCTCTTGCTGGTCCTCATCTCCCACTGGTAACCTCTCAAACGAACCACAAACACTTGGGCTCTGAACTTGTTTAGCCTACTAAAACTTCCAACGTACACAGCCTCTCCTGCTCAATCTGGCCAGAGCTCAACACCGAAATTGCGAACGTCCAGCGATTGCTCCTACACTAAAGGTGCCAGCCCTGAAAGCTCTTGCTGGTCCTCATCTCCCACTGGTAACCTCTCAAACGAACCACAAACACTTGGGCTCTGAACTTCTTTAGGCTACTAAAACTTCCAACGTACACAGCCTCTCCTGCTCAATCTGGCCAGAGCTGAACACCGAAATTGCGAACGTCCAGCGATTGCTCCTACACTAAAGGTGCCAGCCCTGAAAGCTCTTGCTGGTCCTCATCTCCAACTGGTAACCTCTCAAACGAACCACAAACACTTGGGCTCTGAACTTGTTTAGCCTACTAAAACTTCCAACGTACACTGCCTCTCCTGCTCAATCTGGCCAGAGCTCAACACCGAAATTGCGAACGTCCAGCGATTGCTCCTACACTAAAGGGGCCAGCCCTGAAAGCTCTTGCTGGTCCTCATCTCCAACTGGTAACCTCTCAAACGAACCACAAACACTTGGGCTCTGAACTTTTTTAGGCTACTAAAACTTCCAACGTACACAGCCTCTCCTGCTCAATCTGGCCAGAGCTCAACACCGAAATTGCGAACGTCCAGCGATTGCTCCTACACTAAAGGGGCCAGCCCTGAAAGCTCTTGCTGGTCCTCATCTCCAGCTGGTAACCTCTCAAACGAACCACAAACACTTGGGCTCTGAACTTGTTTAGCCTACTAAAACTTCCAACGTACACTGCCTCTCCTGCTCAATCTGGCCAGAGCTGAACACCGAAATTGCGAACGTCCAGGGATTTCTCCTACACTAAAGGGGCCAGCCCTGAAAGCTCTTGCTGGTCCTCATCTCCAACTGGTAACCTCTCAAACGAACCACAAACACTTGGTCTCTGAACTTTTTTAGGCTACTAAAACTTCCAACGTACACAGCCTCTCCTGCTCAATCTGGCCAGAGCTCAACACCGAAATTGCGAACGTCCAGCGATTGCTCCTACACTAAAGGTGCCAGCCCTGAAAGCTCTTGCTGGTCCTCATCTCCCACTGGTAACCTCTCAAACGAACCACAAACACTTGGCCTCTGAACTTGTTTAGCCTACTAAAACTTCCAACGTACACAGCCTCTCCTGCTCAATCTGGCCAGAGCTCAACACCGAAATTGCGAACGTCCAGCGATTGCTCCTACACTAAAGGGGCCAGCCCTGAAAGCTCTTGCTGGTCCTCATCTCCCACTGGTAACCTCTCAAACGAACCACAAACACTTGGGCTCTGAACTTCTTTAGCCTACTAAAACTTCCAACGTACACTGCCTCTCCTGCTCAATCTGGCCAGAGCTCAACACCGAAATTGCGAACGTCCAGCGATTGCTCCTACACTAAAGGGGCCAGCCCTGAAAGCTCTTGCTGGTCCTCATCTCCCACTGGTAACCTCTCAAACGAACCACAAACACTTGGCCTCTGAACTTGTTTAGCCTACTAAAACTTCCAACGTACACAGCCTCTCCTGCTCAATCTGGCCAGAGCTCAACACCGAAATTGCGAACGTCCAGCGATTGCTCCTACACTAAAGGGGCCAGCCCTGAAAGCTCTTGCTGGTCCTCATCTCCCACTGGTAACCTCTCAAACGAACCACAAACACTTGGGCTCTGAACTTGTTTAGCCTACTAAAACTTCCAACGTACACAGCCTCTCCTGCTCAATCTGGCCAGAGCTCAACACCGAAATTGCGAACGTCCAGCGATTGCTCCTACACTAAAGGGGCCAGCCCTGAAAGCTCTTGCTGGTCCTCATCTCCCACTGGTAACCTCTCAAACGAACCACAAACACTTGGCCTCTGAACTTGTTTAGCCTACTAAAACTTCCAACGTACACAGCCTCTCCTGCTCAATCTGGCCAGAGCTCAACACCAAAATTGCGAACGTCCAGGGATTGCTCCTACACTAAAGGTGCCAGCCCTGAAAGCTCTTGCTGGTCCTCATCTCCCACTGGTAACCTCTCAAACGAACCACAAACACTTGGCCTCTGAACTTGTTTAGCCTACTAAAACTTCCAACGTACACAGCCTCGCCTGCTCAATCTGGCCAGAGCTCAACACCGAAATTGCGAACGTCCAGCGATTGCTCCTACACTAAAGGTGCCAGCCCTGAAAGCTCTTGCTGGTCCTCATCTCCCACTGGTAACCTCTCAAACGAACCACAAACACTTGGCCTCTGAACTTGTTTAGCCTACTAAAACTTCCAATGTACACAGCCCGTCCTGCTCAATCTGGCCAGAGCTCAACACCGAAATTGCGAACGTCCAGGGATTGCTCCTACACTAAAGGTGCCAGCCCTGAAAGCTCTTGCTGCTCCTCATATCCCACTGGTAACCTCTCAAACGAACCACCAACACTTGGCCTCTGAACTAGTTTAGCCTACTAAAACTTCCAACGTACACAGCCTCTCCTGCTCAATCTGGCCAGAGCTCAACACCGAAATTGCGAACGTCCAGCGATTGCTCCTACACTAAAGGTGCCAGCCCTGAAAGCTCTTGCTGCTCCTCATCTCCCACTGGTAACCTCTCAAACGAACCACAAACACTTGGGCTCTGAACTTGTTTAGCCTACTAAAACTTCCAACGTACACAGCCTCGCCTGCTCAATCTGGCCAGAGCTCAACACCGAAATTGCGAACGTCCAGCGATTGCTCCTACACTAAAGGGGCCAGCCCTGAAAGCTCTTGCTGGTCCTCATCTCCCACTGGTAACCTCTCAAACGAACCACAAACACTTGGGCTCTGAACTTGTTTAGCCTACTAAAACTA
>NW_026776964.1:0-33850 GCF_030936135.1 Gavia stellata
TCAGTGGGAGATGAGGACCAGCAAGAGCTTTCAGGGCTGGCACCTTTAGTGTAGGAGCAATCGCTGGACGTTCGCAATTTCGGTATTGAATTCTGGCCAGATTGAGCAGTAGAGGCTGTGTACGTTGGAAGTTTTAGGAGGCTAAACAAGTTCAGAGCCCAAGTGTTTGTGGTTCGTTTGAGAGGTTACCAGTGGGAGATGAGGACCAGCAAGAGCTTTCAGGGCTGGCGCCTTTAGTGTAGGAGCAATCACTGGACGTTCGCAATTTCGGTGTTGAATTTTGGCCAGGTTGAGCAGGAGAGGCTGTGTACGTTGGAAGTTTTAGTAGGCTAAACAAGTTCAGAGCCCAAGTGTTTGTGGTTCGTTTTAGAGGTTACCAGTGGGAGATGAGGACCAGCAAGAGCTTTCAGGGCTGGCACCTTTAGTGTAGGAGCAATCGCTGGACGTTCGCAATTTCGGTGTTGAATTCTGGCCAGATTGAGCAGTAGAGGCTGTGTACGTTGGAAGTTTTAGGAGGCTAAACAAGTTCAGAGCCCAAGTGTTTGTGGTTCGTTTGAGAGGTTACCAGTGGGAGATGAGGACCAGCAAGAGCTTTCAGGGCTGGCGCCTTTAGTGTAGGAGCAATCACTGGACGTTCGCAATTTCGGTGTTGAATTTTGGCCAGGTTGAGCAGGAGAGGCTGTGTACGTTGGAAGTTTTAGTAGGCTAAACAAGTTCAGAGCCCAAGTGTTTGTGGTTCGTTTGAGAGGTTACCAGTGGGAGATGAGGACCAGCAAGAGCTTTCAGGGCTGGCACCTTTAGTGTAGGAGCAATCCCTGGACGTTCGCAATTTCGGTGTTGAATTTTGGCCAGTTTCAGCAGTAGAGTCTGTGTACGTTGGAAGTTTTAGTAGGCTAAACAAGTTCAGAGCGCAAGTGTTTGTGGTTCGTTTGAGAGGTTACCAGTGGGAGATGAGGACCAGCAAGAGCTTTCAGGGCTGGCACCTTTAGTGTAGGAGCAATCCCTGGACGTTCGCAATTTCGGTGTTGAATTTTGGGCAGATTGAGCAGGAGAGGCTGTGTACGTTGGAAGTTTTAGTAGGCTAAACAAGTTCAGAGCCCAAGTGTTTGTGGTTCGTTTGAGAGGTTACCAGTGGGAGATGAGGACCAGCAAGAGCTTTCAGGGCTGGCACCTTTAGTGTAGGAGCAATCGCTGGACGTTCGCAATTCCGGTGTTGAGCTCTGGCCAGATTGAGCAGGCGAGGGAGTGTCCGTTGGAAGTTTTAGTAGGCTAAACAAGTCAGAGCCCAAGTGTTTGTGGTTCGTTTGAGAGGTTACCAGTGGGAGATGAGGACCAGCAAGAGCTTTCAGGGCTGGCACCTTTAGTGTAGGAGCAATCGTTGGACGTTCGCAATTTCGGTGTTGAATTTTGGCCAGATTGAGCAGGAGAGGCAGTGTACGTTGGAAGTTTTAGTAGGCTAAACAAGTTCAGAGCCCAAGTGTTTGTGGTTCGTTTGAGAGGTTACCAGTGGGAGATGAGGACCAGCAAGAGCTTTCAGGGCTGGCACCTTTAGTGTAAGAGCAATCGCTGGACGTTCGCAATTTCGGTGTTGAATTTTGGCCAGTTTCAGCAGGAGTGTCTGTGTACGTTGCAAGTTTTAGTAGGCTAAACAAGTTCCGAGCCCAAGTGTTTGTGGTTCGTTTGAGAGGTTACCAGTGGGAGATGAGGACCAGCAAGAGCTTTCAGGGCTGGCACCTTTAGTGTAGGAGCAATCACTGGACGTTCGCAATTTCGGTGATAAATTTTGGCCAGATTGAGCAGGCGAGGGAGTGTACGTTGGAAGTTTTAGTAGGCTAAACAAGTTCAGAGCCCAAGTGTTTGTGGTTCGTTTGAGAGGTTACCAGTGGGAGATGAGGACCAGCAAGAGCTTTCAGGGCTGGCACCTTTAGTGTAGGAGCAATCGCTGGACGTTCGCAATTCCGGTGTTGAATTTTGGCCAGATTGAGCAGGCGAGGGAGTGTACGTTGGAAGTTTTAGTAGGCTAAACAAGTTCAGAGCCCAAGTGTTTGTGGTTCGTTTGAGAGGTTACCAGTGGGAGATGAGGACCAGCAAGAGCTTTCAGGGCTGGCACCTTTAGTGTAGGAGCAATCGTTGGACCTTCGCAATTTCGGTATTGAATTTTGGCCAGATTGAGCAGGAGAGGCTGTGTACATTGGAAGTTTTAGTAGGCTAAACAAGTTCAGAGCCCAAGTGTTTGTGGTTCGTTTGAGAGGTTACCAGTGGGAGATGAGGACCAGCAAGAGCTTTCAGGGCTGGCACCTTTAGTGTAAGAGCAATCGCTGGACGTTCGCAATTTCGGTGTTGAATTTTGGCCAGTTTCAGCAGTAGAGTCTGTGTACGTTGGAAGTTTTAGTAGGCTAAACAAGTTCAGAGCCCAAGTGTTTGTGGTTCGTTTGAGAGGTTACCAGTGGGAGATGAGGACCAGCAAGAGCTTTCAGGGCTGGCACCTTTAGTGTAGGAGCAATCCCTGGACGTTCGCAATTTCTGTGATAAATTTTGGCCAGATTGAGCAGGAGAGGCTGTGTACGTTGGAAGTTTTAGTAGGCTAAACAAGTTCAGAGCCCAAGTGTTTGTGGTTCGTTTGAGAGGTGACCAGTGGGAGATGAGGACCAGCAAGAGCTTTCAGGGCTGGCACCTTTAGTGTAGGAGCAATCGCTGGACGTTCGCAATTTCGGTGTTGAATTTTGGCCAGATTGAGCAGGAGAGGTTGTATACGTTGGAAGTTTTAGTAGGCTAAACAAGTTCAGAGCCCAAGTGTTTGTGGTTCGTTTGAGAGGTTACCAGTGGGAGATGAGGACCAGCAAGAGCTTTCAGGGCTGGCACCTTTAGTGTAAGAGCAATCGCTGGACGTTCGCAATTTCGGTGTTCAGCTCTGGCCAGTTTGAGCAGGAGAGTCTGTGTACGTTGGAAGTTTTAGTAGGCTAAACAAGTTCAGAGCCCAAGTGTTTGTGGTTCGTTTGAGAAGTTACCAGTGGGAGATGAGGACCAGCAAGAGCTTTCAGGGCTGGCACCTTTAGTGTAAGAGCAATCGCTGGACGTTCGCAATTTCGGTATTGAATTTGGGCCAGATTGAGCAGGAGAGGCTGTGTACGTTGGAAGTTTTAGGAGGCTAAACAAGTTCAGAGCCCAAGTGTTTGTGGTTCGTTTGAGAGGTTACCAGTGGGAGATGAGGACCAGCAAGAGCTTTCAGGGCTGGTACCTTTAGTGTAGGAGCAATCGCTGGACGTTCGCAATTTCGGTGTTCAGCTCTGGCCAGATTGAGCAGTAGAGTCTGTGTACGTTGGAAGTTTTAGTAGGCTAAACAAGTGCAGAGCCCAAGTGTTTTTGGTTCGTTTGAGAGGTTACCAGTGGGAGATGAGGACCAGCAAGAGCTTTCAGGGCTGGCACCTTTAGTGTAAGAGCAATCGCTGGACGTTCGCAATTTCGGTGTTGAATTTTGGCCAGTTTGAGCAGGCGAGGGAGTGTACGTTGGAAGTTTTAGTAGGCTAAACAAGTTCAGAGCCCAAGTGTTTGTGGTTCGTTTGAGAGGTTACCAGTGGGAGATGAGGACCAGCAAGAGCTTTCAGGGCTGGCACCTTTAGTGTAGGAGCAATCGCTGGACGTTCGCAATTCCAGTGTTGAGGTCTGGCCAGATAGAGCAGGCGAGGGAGTGTACGTTGGAAGTTTTAGTAGGCTAAACAAGTTCAGAGCCCAAGTGTTTGTGGTTCCTTTGAGAGGTTACCAGTGGGAGATGAGGACCAGCAAGAGCTTTCAGGGCCGGCACCTTTAGTGTAGGAGCAATCCCTGGACGTTCGCAATTTCGGTATTGAATTTTGGCCAGATTGAGCAGGCGAGGGAGTGTACGTTGGAAATTTTAGTAGGCTAAACAAGTTCAGAGCCCAAGTGTTTGTTGTTCGTTTGAGAGTTTACCAGTGGGAGATGAGGACCAGCAAGAGCTTTCAGGGCTGGCACCTTTAGTGTAAGAGCAATCGCTGGACGTTCGCAATTTCGGTATTGAATTTTGGCCAGGTTGAGCAGGAGAGGCTGTGTACGTTGGAAGTTTTAGTAGGCTAAACAAGTTCAGAGCCCAAGTGTTTGTGGTTCGTTTGAGAGGTTACCAGTGGCAGATGAGGACCAGCAAGAGCTTTCAGGGCTGGCACCTTTAGTGTAGGAGCAATCCCTGGACGTTCGCAATTTCGGTGTTGAATTTTGGCCAGATTGAGCAGGAGAGGCTGTGTACGTTGGAAGTTTTAGTAGGCTAAACAAGTTCAGAGCCCAAGTGTTTGTGGTTCGTTTGAGAGGTTACCAGTGGGAGATGAGGACCAGCAAGAGCTTTCAGGGCTGGCACCTTTAGTGTAGGAGCAATCGTTGGACGTTCGCAATTTCGGTGTTGAATTTTGGCCAGATTGAGCAGGAGAGGCAGTGTACGTTGGAAGTTTTAGTAGGCTAAACAAGTTCAGAGCCCAAGTGTTTGTGGTTCGTTTGAGAGGTTACCAGTGGGAGATGAGGACCAGCAAGAGCTTTCAGGGCTGGCACCTTTAGTGTAAGAGCAATCGCTGGACGTTCGCAATTTCGGTGTTGAATTTTGGCCAGTTTCAGCAGTAGAGTCTGTGTACGTTGGAAGTTTTAGTAGGCTAAACAAGTTCAGAGCCCAAGTGTTTGTGGTTCGTTTGAGAGGTTACCAGTGGGAGATGAGGACCAGCAAGAGCTTTCAGGGCTGGCGCCTTTAGTGTAGGAGCAATCGCCTGACGTTCGCAATTTCGGTGTTGAATTTTGGCCAGGTTTAGCAGGAGAGCCTGTGTACGTTGGAAGTTTTAGTAGGCTAAACAAGTTCAGAGCCCAAGTGTTTGTGGTTCGTTTGAGAGGTTAGCAGTGGCAGATGAGGACCAGCAAGAGCTTTCAGGGCTGGCACCTTTAGTGTAGGAGCAATCCTGGACGTTCGCAATTTCGGTGATAAATTTTGGCCAGATTGAGCAGGAGAGGCTGTGTACGTTGGAAGTTTTAGTAGGCTGAACAAGTTCAGAGCCCAAGTGTTTGTGGTTCGTTTGAGAGGTTCCCAGTGGGAGATGAGGACCAGCAAGAGCTTTCAGGGCTGGCACCTTTAGTGTAAGAGCAATCGCTGGACGTTCGCAATTCCGGTGTTGAGCTCTGGCCACAGAGAGCAGGCGAGGGAGTGTACGTTGGAAGTTTTAGTAGGCTAAACAAGTTCAGAGCCCAAGTGTTTGTGGTTTGTTTGAGAGGTTACCAGTGGGAGATGAGGACCAGCAAGAGCTTTCAGGGCTGGCACCTTTAGTGTAGGAGCAATCCCTGGACGTTCGCAATTCCGGTGTTGAGGTCTGGCCAGATAGAGCAGGCGAGGGAGTGTACATTGGAAGTTTTAGTAGGCTAAACAAGTTCAGAGCCCAAGTGATTGTGGTTCGTTTGAGAGGTTACCAGTGGGAGATGAGGACCAGCAAGAGCTTTCAGGGCTGGCACCTTTAGTGTAGGAGCAATCCCTGGACGTTCGCAATTTCGGTGTTGAATTTTGGCCAGATTGAGCAGGCGAGGGAGTGTACGTTGGAAGTTTTAGTAGGCTAAACAAGTTCAGAGCCTAAGTGTTTGTGGTTCGTTTGAGAGGTTACCAGTGGGAGATGAGGACCAGCAAGAGCTTTCAGGGCTGGCACCTTTAGTGTAAGAGCAATCGCTGGACGTTCGCAATTTCGGTGTTCAATTTTGGCCAGTTTCACCAGTAGAGTATGTGTACGTTGGAAGTTTTAGTAGGCTAAACAAGTTCAGAGGCCAAGTGTTTGTGGTTCGTTTGAGAGGTTACCAGTGGGAGATGAGGACCAGCAAGAGCTTTCAGGGCTGGCACCTTTAATGTAGGAGCAATCGCTGGACGTTCACAATTTCGGTGTTGAATTTTGGCCAGATTGAGCAGGAGAGGCAGTGTACGTTGGAAGTTTTAGTAGCCTAAACAAGTTCAGAGCCCAAGTGTTTGTGGTTCGTTTGAGAGGTTACCAGTGGGAGATGAGGACCAGCAAGAGCTTTCAGGGCTGGCACCTTTAGTGTAGGAGCAATCGCTGGACGTTCGCAATTTCTGTGATAAATTTTGGCCAGATTGAGCAGGAGAGGCTGTGTCCGTTGGAAGTTTTAGTAGGCTAAACAAGTTCAGAGCCCAAGTGTTTGTGGTTCGTTTGAGAGGTTACCAGTGGGAGATGAGGACCAGCAAGAGCTTTCAGGGCTGGCACCTTTAGTGTAGGAGCAATCGCTGGACGTTCGCAATTTCGGTGTTGAATTTTGGCCAGATTGAGCAGGAGAGGCTGTGTACGTTGGAAGTTTTAGTAGGCTAAACAAGTTCAGAGCCCAAGTGTTTGTGGTTCATTTGAGAGGTTACCAGTGGGAGATGAGGACCAGCAAGAGCTTTCAGGGCTGGCACCTTTAGTGTAGGAGCAATCGCTGGACGTTCGCAATTCCGGTGTTGAGCTCTGGCCAGATTGAGCAGGCGAGGGAGTGTCCGTTGCAAGTTTTAGTAGGCTAAACAAGTTCAGAGCCCAAGTGTTTGTGGTTCGTTTGAGAGGTTACCAGTGGGAGATGAGGACCAGCAAGAGCTTTCAGGGCTGGCACCTTTAGTGTAGGAGCAATCACTGGACGTTCGCAATTTCGGTATTGAATTTTGGCCAGGTTGAGCAGGAGAGGCTGTGTACGTTGGAAGTTTTAGTAGGCTAAACAAGTTCAGAGCCCAAGTGTTTGTGGTTCGTTTGAGAGGTTACCAGTGGCAGATGAGGACCAGCAAGAGCTTTAAGGGCTGGCACCTTTAGTGTAGGAGCAATCCCTGGACGTTCGCAATTTCGGTGTTTAATTTTTGCCAGTTTCAGCAGTAGAGTCTGTGTACGTTGGAAGTTTTAGTAGGCTAAACAAGTTCAGAGCCCAAGTGTTTGTGGTTCGTTTGAGAGGTTACCAGTGGGAGATGAGGACCAGCAAGAGCTTTCAGGGCTGGCACCTTTAGTGTAGGAGCAATCCCTGGACGTTCGCAATTTCTGTGATAAATTTTGGCCAGATTGAGCAGGAGAGGCTGTGTACGTTGGAAGTTTTAGTAGGCTAAACAAGTTCAGAGCCCAAGTGTTTGTGGTTCGTTTGAGAGGTTACCAGTGGGAGATGAGGACCAGCAAGAGCTTTCAGGGCTGGCACCTTTAGTGTAAGAGCAATCGCTGGACGTTCGCAATTTCGGTGTTCAGCTCTGGCCAGATTGAGCAGGAGAGTCTGTGTACGTTGGAAGTTTTAGTAGGCTAAACAAGTTCAGAGCCCAAGTGTTTGTGGTTCCTTTGAGAGGTTACCAGTGGGAGATGAGGACCAGCAAGAGCTTTCAGGGCTGGCACCTTTAGTGTAGGAGCAATCGTTGGACGTTCGCAATTTCGGTGTTGAATTTTGGCCAGATTGAGCAGGAGAGGCAGTGTACGTTGGAAGTTTTAGTAGCCTAAACAAGTTCAGAGCCCAAGTGTTTGTGGTTTGTTTGAGAGGTTACCAGTGGGAGATGAGGACCAGCAAGAGCTTTCAGGGCTGGCACCTTTAGTGTAGGAGCAATCCCTGGACGTTCGCAATTCCGGTGTGAGCTCTGGCCAGATTGAGCAGGCGAGGGAGTGTACATTGGAAGTTTTAGTAGGCTAAACAAGTTCAGAGCCCAAGTGTTTGTGGTTTGTTTGAGAGTTTACCAGTGGGAGATGAGGACCAGCAAGAGCTTTCAGGGCTGGCACCTTTAGTGTAGGAGCAATCGTTGGACGTTCGCAATTTCGGTGTTGAATTTTGGCCAGATTTAGCAGGCGAGGGAGTGTACGTTGGAAGTTTTAGTAGGCTAAACAAGTTCAGAGCCCAAGTGTTTGTGGTTCGTTTGAGAGGTTACCAGTGGGAGATGAGGACCAGCAAGAGCTTTCAGGGCTGGCACCTTTAGTGTAGGAGCAATCGCTGGACGTTCGCAATTCCAGTGTTGAGGTCTGGCCAGATAGAGCAGGCGAGGGAGTGTACGTTGGAAGTTTTAGTAGGCTAAACAAGTTCAGAGCCCAAGTGTTTGTGGTTCGTTTGAGAGGTTACCAGTGGGAGATGAGGACCAGCAAGAGCTTTCAGGGCTGGCACCTTTAGTGTAGGAGCAATCCCTGGACGTTCGCAATTTCGGTGTTGAATTTTGGCCAGATTGAGCAGGAGAGGCTGTGTACGTTGGAAGTTTTAGTAGGCTAAACAAGTTCAGAGCCCAAGTGTTTGTGGTTCGTTTGAGAGGTTACCAGTGGGAGATGAGGACCAGCAAGAGCTTTCAGGGCTGGCACCTTTAGTGTAGGAGCAATCGTTGGACGTTCGCAATTTCGGTGTTGAATTTTGGCCAGATTGAGCAGGAGAGGCAGTGTACGTTGGAAGTTTTAGTAGCCTAAACAAGTTCAGAGCCCAAGTGTTTGTGGTTTGTTTGAGAGGTTACCAGTGGGAGATGAGGACCAGCAAGAGCTTTCAGGGCTGGCACCTTTAGTGTAGGAGCAATCCCTGGACGTTCGCAATTCCGGTGTTGAGCTCTGGCCAGATTGAGCAGGCGAGGGAGTGTACATTGGAAGTTTTAGTAGGCTAAACAAGTTCAGAGCCCAAGTGTTTGTGGTTTGTTTGAGAGGTTACCAGTGGGAGATGAGGACCAGCAAGAGCTTTCAGGGCTGGCACCTTTAGTGTAGGAGCAATCGTTGGACGTTCGCAATTTCGGTGTTGAATTTTGGCCAGATTGAGCAGGCGAGGGAGTGTACGTTGGAAGTTTTAGTAGGCTAAACAAGTTCAGAGCCCAAGTGTTTGTGGTTCGTTTGAGAGGTTACCAGTGGGAGATGAGGACCAGCAAGAGCTTTCAGGGCTGGCACCTTTAGTGTAGGAGCAATCGCTGGACGTTCGCAATTCCAGTGTTGAGGTCTGGCCAGATAGAGCAGGCGAGGGAGTGTACGTTGGAAGTTTTAGTAGGCTAAACAAGTTCAGAGCCCAAGTGTTTGTGGTTCGTTTGAGAGGTTACCAGTGGCAGATGAGGACCAGCAAGAGCTTTCAGGGCTGGCACCTTTAGTGTAGGAGCAATCCCTGGACGTTCGCAATTTCGGTGTTGAATTTTGGCCAGATTGAGCAGGAGAGGCTGTGTACGTTGGAAGTTTTAGTAGGCTAAACAAGTTCAGAGCCCAAGTGTTTGTGGTTCGTTTGAGAGGTTACCAGTGGGAGATGAGGACCAGCAAGAGCTTTCAGGGCTGGCACCTTTAGTGTAGGAGCAATCCCTGGACGTTCGCAATTTCGGTGTTGAATTTTGGCCAGATTGAGCAGGAGAGGCAGTGTACGTTGGAAGTTTTAGTAGCCTAAACAAGTTCAGAGCCCAAGTGTTTGTGGTTCGTTTGAGAGGTTACCAGTGGGAGATGAGGACCAGCAAGAGCTTTCAGGGCTGGCACCTTTAGTGTAAGAGCAATCGCTGGACGTTCGCAATTTCGGTGTTGAATTTTGGCCAGTTTCAGCAGTAGAGTCTGTGTACGTTGGAAGTTTTAGTAGGCTAAACAAGTTCAGAGCCCAAGTGTTTGTGGTTCGTTTGAGAGGTTACCAGTGGGAGATGAGGACCAGCAAGAGCTTTCAGGGCTGGCGCCCTTTAGTGTAGGAGCAATCGCCTGACGTTCGCAATTTCGGTGTTGAATTTTGGCCAGGTTTAGCAGGAGAGCCTGTGTACGTTGTAAGTTTTAGTAGGCTAAACAAGTTCAGAGCCCAAGTGTTTGTGGTTCGTTTGAGAGGTTACCAGTGGGAGATGAGGACCAGCAAGAGCTTTCAGGGCTGGCACCTTTAGTGTAGGAGCAATCCCTGGACGTTCGCAATTTCTGTGATAAATTTTGGCCAGATTGAGCAGGAGAGGCAGTGTACGTTGGAAGTTTTAGTAGGCTAAACAAGTTCCGAGCCCAAGTGTTTGTGGTTCGTTTGAGAGGTTCCCAGTGGGAGATGAGGACCAGCAAGAGCATTCAGGGCTGGCACCTTTAGTGTAGGAGCAATCGCTGGACGTTCGCAATTCCGGTGATAAATTTTGGCCAGATTGAGCAGGAGACTCTGTGTACGTTGGAAGTTTTAGTAGGCTAAACAAGTTCAGAGCCCAAGTGTTTGTGGTTCGTTTGAGAGGTTCCCAGTGGGAGATGAGGACCAGCAAGAGCTTTCAGGGCTGGCACCTTTAGTGTAAGAGCAATCGCTGGACGTTCGCAATTCCGGTGTTGAGCTCTGGCCACAGAGAGCAGGCGAGGGAGTGTACGTTGGAAGTTTTAGTAGGCTAAACAAGTTCAGAGCCCAAGTGTTTGTGGTTTGTTTGAGAGGTTACCAGTGGGAGATGAGGACCAGCAAGAGCTTTCAGGGCTGGCACCTTTAGTGTAGGAGCAATCCCTGGACGTTCGGAATTCCGGTGTTGAGCTCTGGCCAGATTGAGCAGGCGAGGGAGTGTACATTGGAAGTTTTAGTAGGCTAAACAAGTTCAGAGCCCAAGTGTTTGTGGTTTGTTTGAGAGGTTACCAGTGGGAGATGAGGACCAGCAAGAGCTTTCAGGGCTGGCACCTTTAGTGTAGGAGCAATCGTTGGACGTTCGCAATTTCGGTGTTGAATTTTGGCCAGATTGAGCAGGCGAGGGAGTGTACGTTGGAAGTTTTAGTAGGCTAAACAAGTTCAGAGCCTAAGTGTTTGTGGTTCGTTTGAGAGGTTACCAGTGGGAGATGAGGACCAGCAAGAGCTTTCAGGGCTGGCACCTTTAGTGTAGGAGCAATCGCTGGACGTTCGCAATTTCGGTGTTCAATTTTGGCCAGTTTCAGCAGTAGAGTATGTGTACGTTGGAAGTTTTAGTAGGCTAAACAAGTTCAGAGGCCAAGTGTTTGTGGTTCGTTTGAGAGGTTACCAGTGGGAGATGAGGACCAGCAAGAGCTTTCAGGGCTGGCACCTTTAATGTAGGAGCAATCGCTGGACGTTCACAATTTCGGTGTTGAATTTTGGCCAGATTGAGCAGGAGAGGCAGTGTACGTTGGAAGTTTTAGTAGCCTAAACAAGTTCAGAGCCCAAGTGTTTGTGGTTCGTTTGAGAGGTTACCAGTGGGAGATGAGGACCAGCAAGAGCTTTCAGGGCTGGCACCTTTAGTGTAGGAGCAATCGCTGGACGTTCGCAATTTCTGTGATAAATTTTGGCCAGATTGAGCAGGAGAGGCTGTGTCCGTTGGAAGTTTTAGTAGGCTAAACAAGTTCAGAGCCCAAGTGTTTGTGGTTCGTTTGAGAGGTTACCAGTGGGAGATGAGGACCAGCAAGAGCTTTCAGGGCTGGCACCTTTAGTGTAGGAGCAATCGCTGGACGTTCGCAATTTCGGTGTTGAATTTTGGCCAGATTGAGCAGGAGAGGCTGTGTACGTTGGAAGTTTTAGTAGGCTAAACAAGTTCAGAGCCCAAGTGTTTGTGGTTCATTTGAGAGGTTACCAGTGGGAGATGAGGACCAGCAAGAGCTTTCAGGGCTGGCACCTTTAGTGTAGGAGCAATCGCTGGACGTTCGCAATTCCGGTGTTGAGCTCTGGCCAGATTGAGCAGGAGAGGGAGTGTCCGTTGGAAGTTTTAGTAGGCTAAACAAGTTCAGAGCCCAAGTGTTTGTGGTTCGTTTGAGAGGTTACCAGTGGGAGATGAGGACCAGCAAGAGCTTTCAGGGCTGGCGCCTTTAGTGTAGGAGCAATCGCTGGACGTTCGCAATTTCGGTGTTGAATTTTGGCCAGGTTGAGCAGGAGAGGCTGTGTACGTTGGAAGTTTTAGTAGGCTAAACAAGTTCAGAGCCCAAGTGTTTGTGGTTCGTTTGAGAGGTTACCAGTGGGAGATGAGGACCAGCAAGAGCTTTCAGGGCTGGCACCTTTAGTGTAGGAGCAATCCCTGGGCGTTCGCAATTCCGGTGTTGAATTTTGGCCAGATTGAGCAGGCGAGGGAGTGTACGTTGGAAGTTTTAGTAGGCTAAACAAGTTCATAGCCCAAGTGTTTGTGGTTCGTTTGAGAGGTTACCAGTGGGAGATGAGGACCAGCAAGAGCTTTCAGGGCTGGCACCTTTAGTGTAGGAGCAATCGCCTGACGTTCGCAATTTCGGTGTTGAATTTTGGCCAGATTGAGCAGGCGAGGGAGTGTACGTTGGAAGTTTTAGTAGGCTAAACAAGTTCAGAGCCCAAGTGTTTGTGGTTCGTTTGAGAGGTTACCAGTGGGAGATGAGGACCAGCCACAGCTTTCAGGGCTGGCACCTTTAGTGTAGGAGCAATCCCTGGACGTTCGCAATTTCGGTGTTGAATTTTGGCCAGATTGAGCAGGAGAGGCTGTGTACGTTGGAAGTTTTAGTAGGCTAAACAAGTTCAGAGCCCAAGTGTTTGTGGTTCGTTTGAGAGGTTACCAGTGGGAGATGAGGACCAGCAAGAGCTTTCAGGGCTGGCACCTTTAGTGTAGGAGCAATCGCTGGACGTTCGCAATTCCGGTGTTGAGCTCTGGCCAGATTGAGCAGGCGAGGGAGTGTCCGTTGGAAGTTTTAGTAGGCTAAACAAGTTCAGAGCCCAAGTGTTTGTGGTTCGTTTGAGAGGTTACCAGTGGGAGATGAGGACCAGCAACAGCTTTCAGGGCTGGCACCTTTAATGTAGGAGCAATCGTTGGACGTTCGCAATTTCGGTGTTGAATTTTGGCCAGATTGAGCAGGAGAGGCAGTGTACGTTGGAAGTTTTAGTAGGCTAAACAAGTTCAGAGCCCAAGTGTTTGTGGTTCGTTTGAGAGGTTACCAGTGGGAGATGAGGACCAGCAAGAGCTTTCAGGGCTGGCACCTTTAGTGTAAGAGCAATCGCTGGACGTTCGCAATTTCGGTGTTGAATTTTGGCCAGATTGAGCAGGCGAGGGAGTGTACGTTGGAAGTTTTAGTAGGCTAAACAAGTTCAGAGCCCAAGTGTTTGTGGTTCGTTTGAGAGGTTCCCAGTGGGAGATGAGGACCAGAAAGAGCTTTCAGGGCTGGCACCTGTAGTGTAGGAGCAATCCCTGGACGTTCGCAATTTCGGTGTTGAATTTTGGCCAGATTGAGCAGGAGAGGCTGTGTACGTTGGAAGTTTTAGTAGCCTAAACAAGTTCAGAGCCCAAGTGTTTGTGGTTCGTTTGAGAGGTTACCAGTGGGAGATGAGGACCAGCAAGAGCTTTCAGGGCTGGCACCTTTAGTGTAAGAGCAATCGCTGGACGTTCGCAATTTCGGTGTTGAATTTTGGCCAGATTGAGCAGGAGAGGCAGTGTACGTTGGAAGTTTTAGTAGGCTAAACAAGTTCAGAGCCCAAGTGTTTGTGGTTCGTTTGAGAGGTTACCAGTGGGAGATGAGGACCAGCAAGAGCTTTCAGGGCTGGCACCTTTAGTGTAGGAGCAATCCCTGGACGTTCGCAATTTCGGTGTTGAATTTTGGCCAGATTGAGCAGGAGAGGCTGTGTACGTTGGAAGTTTTAGTAGGCTAAACAAGTTCAGAGCCCAAGTGTTTGTGGTTCGTTTGAGAGGTTACCAGTGGGAGATGAGGACCAGCAAGAGCTTTCAGGGCTGGCACCTTTAGTGTAGGAGAAATCCCTGGACGTTCGCAATTTCGGTATAGAATTTCGGCCAGATTGAGCAGGAGAGGCAGTGTACGTTGGAAATTTTAGGAGGCTAAACAAGTTCAGAGCCCAAGTGTTTGCGGTTCGTTTGAGAGGTTACCAGTGGGAGATGAGGACCAGCAAGAGCTTTCAGGGCTGGCACCTTTAGTGTAGGAGCAATCCCTGGACGTTCGCAATTTCGGTGTTGAATTTTGGCCAGATTGAGCAGGCGAGGGATTGTACGTTGGAAGTTTTAGTAGGCTAAACAAGTTCAGAGCCCAAGTGTTTGTGGTTCGTTTGAGAGGTTACCAGTGGGAGATGAGGACCAGCAAGAGCTTTCAGGGCTGGCACCTTTAGTGTAGGAGCAATCGCTGGACGTTCGCAATTTCGGTGTTGAGCTCTGGCCAGATTGAGCAGGAGAGGCTGTGTACGTTGGAAGTTTTAGTAGGCTAAACAAGTTCAGAGCCCAAGTGTTTGTGGTTCGTTTGAGAGGTTACCAGTGGGAGATGAGGACCAGCAAGAGCTTTCAGGGCTGGCACCTTTAGTGTAAGAGCAATCGCTGGACGTTCGCAATTCCCGTGTTGAGCTCTGGCCAGATTGAGCAGGCGAGGGAGTGTACGTTGGAAGTTTTAGTAGCCTAAACAAGTTCAGAGCCCAAGTGTTTGTGGTTCGTTTGAGAGGTTACCAGTGGGAGATGAGGACCAGCAAGAGCTTTCAGGGCTGGCACCTTTAGTGTAAGAGCAATCGCTGGACGTTCGCAATTTCGGTGTTGAATTTTGGACAGTTTCAGCAGTAGAGTCTGTGTACGTTGGAAGTTTTAGTAGGCTAAACAAGTTCAGAGCCCAAGTGTTTGTGGTTCGTTTGAGAGGTTACCAGTGGGAGATGAGGACCAGCAAGAGCTTTCAGGGCTGGCACCTTTAGTGTAGGAGCAATCGCTGGACGTTCGCAATTTCGGTGTTGAATTTTGGCCAGATTGAGCAGGAGAGGCTGTGTACGTTGGAAGTTTTAGTAGGCTAAACAAGTTCAGAGCCCAAGTGTTTGTGGTTCGTTTGAGAGGTTACCAGTGGGAGATGAGGACCAGCAAGAGCTTTCAGGGCTGGCACCTTTAGTGTAGGAGCAATCGCTGGACATTCGCAATTTCGGTGTTGAATTTGGGCCAGATTGAGCAGGAGAGGCTGTGTACGTTGGAAGTTTTAGTAGGCTAAACAAGTTCAGAGCCCAAGTGTTTGTGGTTCGTTTGAGAGGTTACCAGTGGGAGATGAGGACCAGCAAGAGCTTTCAGGGCTGGCGCCTTTAGTGTAGGAGCAATCGCCTGACGTTCGCAATTTCGGTGTTGAATTTTGGCCAGGTTGAGCAGCAGAGGCTGTGTACGTTGGAAGTTTTAGTAGGCTAAACAAGTTCAGAGCCCAAGTGTTTGTGGTTCGTTTGAGAGGTTACCAGTGGGAGATGAGGACCAGCAACAGCTTTCAGGGCTGGCACCTTTAGTGTAGGAGCAATCGCCTGTCGTTCGCAATTTCGGTGTTGAATTTGGGCCAGACTGAGCAGGCGAGGGAATGTCCGTTGGAAGTTTTAGTAGGCTAAACAAGTTCAGAGCCCAAGTGTTTGTGGTTCGTTTGAGAGGTTACCAGTGGGAGATGAGGACAAGCAAGAGCTTTCAGGGCTGGCATCTTTAGTGTAGGAGCAATCCCTGGACGTTCGCAATTTCGGTGATAAATTTTGGCCAGATTGAGCAGGCGAGGGAGTGTACGTTGGAAGTTTTAGTAGGCTAAACAAGTTCAGAGCCCAAGTGTTTGTGGTTCGTTTGAGAGGTTACCAGTGGGAGATGAGGACCAGCAAGAGCTTTCAGGGCTGGCACCTTTAGTGTAGGAGCAATCGCTGGACGTTCGCAATTCCGGTGTTGAGCTCTGACGTGAATTTGCAAAAGGAAGCGATGATACGTCTGGACCTTTGAGTGACTAAACAAGTTCAGAGCCCAAGTGTTTGTGGTTCGTTTGAGAGGTTACCAGTGGGAGATGAGGACCAGCAAGAGCTTTCAGGGCTGGCACCTTTAGTGTAGGAGCAATCGCTGGACGTTCGCAATTTCGGTGTTGAATTTTGGCCAGATTGAGCAGGCGAGGGAGTGTACGTTGGAAGTTTTAGTAGGCTAAACAAGTTCAGAGCCCAAGCGTTGGTGGTTCGTTTGAGAGGTTACCAATGGGAGATGAAGACCAGCAAGAGCTTTCAGGGCTGGCACCTTTAGTGTAGGAGCAATCCCTGGACGTTCGCAATTTCAGTGTTCAGCTCTGGCCAGATTGAGCAGGCGAGGGAGTGTCCGTTGGAAGTTTTAGTAGGCTAAACAAGTTCAGAGGCCAAGTGTTTATGGTTCGTTTGAGAGGTTACCAGTGGGAGATGAGGACCAGCAAGAGCTTTCAGGGCTGGCACCTTTAGTGTAGGAGCAATCGCTGGACGTTCGCAATTTCGGTATAGAATTTCGGCCAAATTGAGCAGGAGAGGCTGTGTACATTGGAAGTTTTAGGAGGCTAAACAAGTTCAGAGCCAAGTGTTTGTGGTTCGTTTGAGAGGTTACCAGTGGGAGATGAGGACCAGCAAGAGCTTTCAGGGCTGGCGCCTTTAGTGTAGGAGCAATCGCTGGACGTTCGCAATTTCGGTGATAAATTTTGGCCAGATTGAGCAGGCGAGGGAGTGTACGTTGGAAGTTTTAGTAGGCTAAACAAGTTCAGAGCCCAAGTGTTTGTGGTTCGTTTGAGAGGTTACCAGTGGGAGATGAGGACCAGCAAGAGCTTTCAGGGCTGGCACCTTTAGTGTAGGAGCAATCCCTGGACGTTCGCAATTTCGGTATAGAATTTTGGCCAGATTGAGCAGGAGAGGCAGTGTACGTTGGAAATTTTAGGAGGCTAAACAAGTTCAGAGCCCAAGTGTTTGCGGTTCGTTTGAGAGGTTACCAGTGGGAGATGAGGACCAGCAAGAGCTTTCAGGGCTGTCACCTTTAGTGTAGGAGCAATCGCTGGACGTTCGCAATTTCGGTGTTGAATTTTGGCCAGGTTGAGCAGGCGAGGGAGTGTACGTTGGAAGTTTTAGTAGGCTAAACAAGTTCAGAGCCCAAGTGTTTGTGGTTCGTTTGAGAGGTTACCAGTGGGAGATGAGGACCAGCAAGAGCTTTCAGGGCTGGCACCTTTAGTGTAGGAGCAATCCCTGGACGTTCGCAATTTCGGTGTTGAATTTTGGCCAGATTGAGCAGGAGAGGCTGTGTCCGTTGGAAGTTTTAGTAGGCTAAACAAGTTCAGAGCCCAAGTGTTTGTGGTTCGTTTGAGAGGTTACCAGTGGGAGATGAGGACCAGCAAGAGCTTTCAGGGCTGGCACCTTTAGTGTAGGAGCAATCGCTGGACGTTCGCAATTTCGGTGTTGAGGTCTGGCCAGATTGAGCAGGAGAGGCTATGTACGTTGGAAGTTTTAGTAGGCTAAACAAGTTCAGAGCCCAAGTGTTTGTGGTTCGTTTGAGAGGTTACCAGTGGGAGATGAGGACCAGCAAGAGCTTTCAGGGCTGGCACCTTTAGTGTAAGAGCAATCGCTGGACGTTCGCAATTTCGGTGTTGAATTTTGGCCAGTTTCAGCAGTAGAGTCTGTGTACGTTGGAAGTTTTAGTAGGCTAAACAAGTTCAGAGCCCAAGTGTTTGTGGTTCGTTTGAGAGGTTACCAGTGGGAGATGAGGACCAGCAAGAGCTTTCAGGGCTGGCACCTTTAGTGTAGGAGCAATCGCTGGACGTTCGCAATTTCGGTGATAAATTTTGGCCAGATTGAGCAGGAGAGTCTGTGTACGTTGGAAGTTTTAGTAGGCTAAACAAGTTCAGAGCCCAAGTGTTTGTGGTTCGTTTGAGAGGTTACCAGTGGCAGATGAGGACCAGCAAGAGCTTTAAGGGCTGGCACCTTTAGTGTAGGAGTAATCCCTGGACGTTCGCAATTTCGGTGTTTAATTTTTGCCAGTTTCAGCAGTAGAGTCTGTGTACGTTGGAAGTTTTAGTAGGCTAAACAAGTTCAGAGCCCAAGTGTTTGTGGTTCGTTTGAGAGGTTACCAGTGGGAGATGAGGACCAGCAAGAGCTTTCAGGGCTGGCACCTTTAGTGTAGGAGCAATCCCTGGACGTTCGCAATTTCTGTGATAAATTTTGGCCAGATTGAGCAGGAGAGGCTGTGTACGTTGGAAGTTTTAGTAGGCTAAACAAGTTCAGAGCCCAAGTGTTTGTGGTTCGTTTGAGAGGTTACCAGTGGGAGATGAGGACCAGCAAGAGCTTTCAGGGCTGGCACCTTTAGTGTAAGAGCAATCGCTGGACGTTCGCAATTTCGGTGTTCAGCTCTGGCCAGTTTGAGCAGGAGAGTCTGTGTACGTTGGAAGTTTTAGTAGGCTAAACAAGTTCAGAGCCCAAGTGTTTGTGGTTCCTTTGAGAGGTTACCAGTGGGAGATGAGGACCAGCAAGAGCTTTCAGGGCTGGCACCTTTAGTGTAGGAGCAATCGTTGGACGTTCGCAATTTCGGTGTTGAATTTTGGCCAGATTGAGCAGGAGAGGCAGTGTACGTTGGAAGTTTTAGTAGCCTAAACAAGTTCAGAGCCCAAGTGTTTGTGGTTTGTTTGAGAGGTTACCAGTGGGAGATGAGGACCAGCAAGAGCTTTCAGGGCTGGCACCTTTAGTGTAGGAGCAATCCCTGGACGTTCGCAATTCCGGTGTTGAGCTCTGGCCAGATTGAGCAGGCGAGGGAGTGTACATTGGAAGTTTTAGTAGGCTAAACAAGTTCAGAGCCCAAGTGTTTGTGGTTTGTTTGAGAGGTTACCAGTGGGAGATGAGGACCAGCAAGAGCTTTCAGGGCTGGCACCTTTAGTGTAGGAGCAATCGTTGGACGTTCGCAATTTCGGTGTTGAATTTTGGCCAGATTGAGCAGGCGAGGGAGTGTACGTTGGAAGTTTTAGTAGGCTAAACAAGTTCAGAGCCCAAGTGTTTGTGGTTCGTTTGAGAGGTTACCAGTGGGAGATGAGGACCAGCAAGAGCTTTCAGGGCTGGCACCTTTAGTGTAGGAGCAATCGCTGGACGTTCGCAATTCCAGTGTTGAGGTCTGGCCAGATAGAGCAGGCGAGGGAGTGTACGTTGGAAGTTTTAGTAGGCTAAACAAGTTCAGAGCCCAAGTGTTTGTGGTTCGTTTGAGAGGTTACCAGTGGCAGATGAGGACCAGCAAGAGCTTTCAGGGCTGGCACCTTTAGTGTAGGAGCAATCCCTGGACGTTCGCAATTTCGGTGTTGAATTTTGGCCAGATTGAGCAGGAGAGGCTGTGTACGTTGGAAGTTTTAGTAGGCTAAACAAGTTCAGAGCCCAAGTGTTTGTGGTTCGTTTGAGAGGTTACCAGTGGGAGATGAGGACCAGCAAGAGCTTTCAGGGCTGGCACCTTTAGTGTAGGAGCAATCGTTGGACGTTCGCAATTTCGGTGTTGAATTTTGGCCAGATTGAGCAGGAGAGGCAGTGTACGTTGGAAGTTTTAGTAGCCTAAACAAGTTCAGAGCCCAAGTGTCTGTGGTTTGTTTGAGAGGTTACCAGTGGGAGATGAGGACCAGCAAGAGCTTTCAGGGCTGGCACCTTTAGTGTAGGAGCAATCCCTGGACGTTCGCAATTCCGGTGTTGAGCTCTGGCCAGATTGAGCAGGCGAGGGAGTGTACATTGGAAGTTTTAGTAGGCTAAACAAGTTCAGAGCCCAAGTGTTTGTGGTTTGTTTGAGAGGTTACCAGTGGGAGATGAGGACCAGCAAGAGCTTTCAGGGCTGGCACCTTTAGTGTAGGAGCAATCGTTGGACGTTCGCAATTTCGGTGTTGAATTTTGGCCAGATTGAGCAGGCGAGGGAGTGTACGTTGGAAGTTTTAGTAGGCTAAACAAGTTCAGAGCCCAAGTGTTTGTGGTTCGTTTGAGAGGTTACCAGTGGGAGATGAGGACCAGCAAGAGCTTTCAGGGCTGGCACCCTTTAGTGTAGGAGCAATCGCTGGACGTTCGCAATTCCAGTGTTGAGGTCTGGCCAGATAGAGCAGGCGAGGGAGTGTACGTTGGAAGTTTTAGTAGGCTAAACAAGTTCAGAGCCCAAGTGTTTGTGGTTCGTTTGAGAGGTTACCAGTGGCAGATGAGGACCAGCAAGAGCTTTCAGGGCTGGCACCTTTAGTGTAGGAGCAATCCCTGGACGTTCGCAATTTCGGTGTTGAATTTTGGCCAGATTGAGCAGGAGAGGCTGTGTACGTTGGAAGTTTTAGTAGGCTAAACAAGTTCAGAGCCCAAGTGTTTGTGGTTCGTTTGAGAGGTTACCAGTGGGAGATGAGGACCAGCAAGAGCTTTCAGGGCTGGCACCTTTAGTGTAGGAGCAATCGCTGGACGTTCGCAATTTCGGTGTTGAATTTTGGCCAGATTGAGCAGGAGAGGCAGTGTACGTTGGAAGTTTTAGTAGCCTAAACAAGTTCAGAGCCCAAGTGTTTGTGGTTCGTTTGAGAGGTTACCAGTGGGAGATGAGGACCAGCAAGAGCTTTCAGGGCTGGCACCTTTAGTGTAAGAGCAATCGCTGGACGTTCGCAATTTCGGTGTTGAATTTTGGCCAGTTTCAGCAGTAGAGTCTGTGTACGTTGGAAGTTTTAGTAGGCTAAACAAGTTCAGAGCCCAAGTGTTTGTGGTTCGTTTGAGAGGTTACCAGTGGGAGATGAGGACCAGCAAGAGCTTTCAGGGCTGGCGCCTTTAGTGTAGGAGCAATCGCCTGACGTTCGCAATTTCGGTGTTGAATTTTGGCCAGGTTTAGCAGGAGAGCCTGTGTACGTTGTAAGTTTTAGTAGGCTAAACAAGTTCAGAGCCCAAGTGTTTGTGGTTCGTTTGAGAGGTTACCAGTGGGAGATGAGGACCAGCAAGAGCTTTCAGGGCTGGCACCTTTAGTGTAGGAGCAATCCCTGGACGTTCGCAATTTCTGTGATAAATTTTGGCCAGATTGAGCAGGAGAGGCTGTGTACGTTGGAAGTTTTAGTAGGCTAAACAAGTTCCGAGCCCAAGTGTTTGTGGTTCGTTTGAGAGGTTCCCAGTGGGAGATGAGGACCAGCAAGAGCATTCAGGGCTGGCACCTTTAGTGTAGGAGCAATCGCTGGACGTTCGCAATTCCGGTGATAAATTTTGGCCAGATTGAGCAGGAGACTCTGTGTACGTTGGAAGTTTTAGTAGGCTAAACAAGTTCAGAGCCCAAGTGTTTGTGGTTCGTTTGAGAGGTTCCCAGTGGGAGATGAGGACCAGCAAGAGCTTTCAGGGCTGGCACCTTTAGTGTAAGAGCAATCGCTGGACGTTCGCAATTCCGGTGTTGAGCTCTGGCCACAGAGAGCAGGCGAGGGAGTGTACGTTGGAAGTTTTAGTAGGCTAAACAAGTTCAGAGCCCAAGTGTTTGTGGTTTGTTTGAGAGGTTACCAGTGGGAGATGAGGACCAGCAAGAGCTTTCAGGGCTGGCACCTTTAGTGTAGGAGCAATCCCTGGACGTTCGCAATTCCGGTGTTGAGCTCTGGCCAGATTGAGCAGGCGAGGGAGTGTACATTGGAAGTTTTAGTAGGCTAAACAAGTTCAGAGCCAAGTGTTTGTGGTTTGTTTGAGAGGTTACCAGTGGGAGATGAGGACCAGCAAGAGCTTTCAGGGCTGGCACCTTTAGTGTAGGAGCAATCGTTGGACGTTCGCAATTTCGGTGTTGAATTTTGGCCAGATTGAGCAGGCGAGGGAGTGTACGTTGGAAGTTTTAGTAGGCTAAACAAGTTCAGAGCCTAAGTGTTTGTGGTTCGTTTGAGAGGTTACCAGTGGGAGATGAGGACCAGCAAGAGCTTTCAGGGCTGGCACCTTTAGTGTAGGAGCAATCGCTGGACGTTCGCAATTTCGGTGTTCAATTTTGGCCAGTTTCAGCAGTAGAGTATGTGTACGTTGGAAGTTTTAGTAGGCTAAACAAGTTCAGAGGCCAAGTGTTTGTGGTTCGTTTGAGAGGTTACCAGTGGGAGATGAGGACCAGCAAGAGCTTTCAGGGCTGGCACCTTTAATGTAGGAGCAATCGCTGGACGTTCACAATTTCGGTGTTGAATTTTGGCCAGATTGAGCAGGAGAGGCAGTGTACGTTGGAAGTTTTAGTAGGCTAAACAAGTTCAGAGCCCAAGTGTTTTGTGGTTCGTTTGAGAGGTTACCAGTGGGAGATGAGGACCAGCAAGAGCTTTCAGGGCTGGCACCTTTAGTGTAGGAGCAATCGCTGGACGTTCGCAATTTCTGTGATAAATTTTGGCCAGATTGAGCAGGAGAGGCTGTGTCCGTTGGAAGTTTTAGTAGGCTAAACAAGTTCAGAGCCCAAGTGTTTGTGGTTCGTTTGAGAGGTTACCAGTGGGAGATGAGGACCAGCAAGAGCTTTCAGGGCTGGCACCTTTAGTGTAGGAGCAATCGCTGGACGTTCGCAATTTCGGTGTTGAATTTTGGCCAGATTGAGCAGGAGAGGCTGTGTACGTTGGAAGTTTTAGTAGGCTAAACAAGTTCAGAGCCCAAGTGTTTGTGGTTCATTTGAGAGGTTACCAGTGGGAGATGAGGACCAGCAAGAGCTTTCAGGGCTGGCACCTTTAGTGTAGGAGCAATCGCTGGACGTTCGCAATTCCGGTGTTGAGCTCTGGCCAGATTGAGCAGGCGAGGGAGTGTCCGTTGCAAGTTTTAGTAGGCTAAACAAGTTCAGAGCCCAAGTGTTTGTGGTTCGTTTGAGAGGTTACCAGTGGGAGATGAGGACCAGCAAGAGCTTTCAGGGCTGGCGCCTTTAGTGTAGGAGCAATCGCTGGACGTTCGCAATTTCGGTGTTGAATTTTGGCCAGGTTGAGCAGGAGAGGCTGTGTACGTTGGAAGTTTTAGTAGGCTAAACAAGTTCAGAGCCCAAGTGTTTGTGGTTCGTTTGAGAGGTTACCAGTGGGAGATGAGGACCAGCAAGAGCTTTCAGGGCTGGCACCTTTAGTGTAGGAGCAATCCCTGGGCGTTCGCAATTCCGGTGTTGAATTTTGGCCAGATTGAGCAGGCGAGGGAGTGTACGTTGGAAGTTTTAGTAGGCTAAACAAGTTCATAGCCCAAGTGTTTGTGTTTCGTTTGAGAGGTTACCAGTGGGAGATGAGGACCAGCAAGAGCTTTCAGGGGCTGGCACCTTTAGTGTAGGAGCAATCGCCTGACGTTCGCAATTTCGGTGTTGAATTTTGGCCAGATTGAGCAGGCGAGGGAGTGTACGTTGGAAGTTTTAGTAGGCTAAACAAGTTCAGAGCCCAAGTGTTTGTGGTTCGTTTGAGAGGTTACCAGTGGGAGATGAGGACCAGCCACAGCTTTCAGGGCTGGCACCTTTAGTGTAGGAGCAATCCCTGGACGTTCGCAATTTCGGTGTTGAATTTTGGCCAGATTGAGCAGGAGAGGCTGTGTACGTTGGAAGTTTTAGTAGGCTAAACAAGTTCAGAGCCCAAGTGTTTGTGGTTCGTTTGAGAGGTTACCAGTGGGAGATGAGGACCAGCAAGAGCTTTCAGGGCTGGCACCTTTAGTGTAGGAGCAATCGCTGGACGTTCGCAATTCCGGTGTTGAGCTCTGGCCAGATTGAGCAGGCGAGGGAGTGTCCGTTGGAAGTTTTAGTAGGCTAAACAAGTTCAGAGCCCAAGTGTTTGTGGTTCGTTTGAGAGGTTACCAGTGGGAGATGAGGACCAGCAACAGCTTTCAGGGCTGGCACCTTTAATGTAGGAGCAATCGTTGGACGTTCGCAATTTCGGTGTTGAATTTGGGCCAGATTGAGCAGGAGAGGCAGTGTACGTTGGAAGTTTTAGTAGGCTAAACAAGTTCAGAGCCCAAGTGTTTGTGGTTCGTTTGAGAGGTTACCAGTGGGAGATGAGGACCAGCAAGAGCTTTCAGGGCTGGCACCTTTAGTGTAAGAGCAATCGCTGGACGTTCGCAATTTCGGTGTTGAATTTTGGCCAGATTGAGCAGGCGAGGGAGTGTACGTTGGAAGTTTTAGTAGGCTAAACAAGTTCAGAGCCCAAGTGTTTGTGGTTCGTTTGAGAGGTTCCCAGTGGGAGATGAGGACCAGAAAGAGCTTTCAGGGCTGGCACCTGTAGTGTAGGAGCAATCCCTGGACGTTCGCAATTTCGGTGTTGAATTTTGGCCAGATTGAGCAGGAGAGGCTGTGTACGTTGGAAGTTTTAGTAGCCTAAACAAGTTCAGAGCCCAAGTGTTTGTGGTTCGTTTGAGAGGTTACCAGTGGGAGATGAGGACCAGCAAGAGCTTTCAGGGCTGGCACCTTTAGTGTAAGAGCAATCGCTGGACGTTCGCAATTTCGGTGTTGAATTTTGGCCAGATTGAGCAGGAGAGGCAGTGTACGTTGGAAGTTTTAGTAGGCTAAACAAGTTCAGAGCCCAAGTGTTTGTGGTTCCTTTGAGAGGTTACCAGTGGGAGATGAGGACCAGCAAGAGCTTTCAGGGCTGGCACCTTTAGTGTAGGAGCAATCCCTGGACGTTCGCAATTTCGGTGTTGAATTTTGGCCAGATTGAGCAGGAGAGGCTGTGTACGTTGGAAGTTTTAGTAGGCTAAACAAGTTCAGAGCCCAAGTGTTTGTGGTTCGTTTGAGAGGTTACCAGTGGGAGATGAGGACCAGCAAGAGCTTTCAGGGCTGGCACCTTTAGTGTAGGAGAAATCCCTGGACGTTCGCAATTTCGGTATAGAATTTCGGCCAGATTGAGCAGGAGAGGCAGTGTACGTTGGAAATTTTAGGAGGCTAAACAAGTTCAGAGCCCAAGTGTTTGCGGTTCGTTTGAGAGGTTACCAGTGGGAGATGAGGACCAGCAAGAGCTTTCAGGGCTGGCACCTTTAGTGTAGGAGCAATCCCTGGACGTTCGCAATTTCGGTGTTGAATTTTGGCCAGATTGAGCAGGCGAGGGATTGTACGTTGGAAGTTTTAGTAGGCTAAACAAGTTCAGAGCCCAAGTGTTTGTGGTTCGTTTGAGAGGTTACCAGTGGGAGATGAGGACCAGCAAGAGCTTTCAGGGCTGGCACCTTTAGTGTAGGAGCAATCGCTGGACGTTCGCAATTTCGGTGTTGAGCTCTGGCCAGATTGAGCAGGAGAGGCTGTGTACGTTGGAAGTTTTAGTAGGCTAAACAAGTTCAGAGCCCAAGTGTTTGTGGTTCGTTTGAGAGGTTACCAGTGGGAGATGAGGACCAGCAAGAGCTTTCAGGGCTGGCACCTTTAGTGTAAGAGCAATCGCTGGACGTTCGCAATTCCCGTGTTGAGCTCTGGCCAGATTGAGCAGGCGAGGGAGTGTACGTTGGAAGTTTTAGTAGCCTAAACAAGTTCAGAGCCCAAGTGTTTGTGGTTCGTTTGAGAGGTTACCAGTGGGAGATGAGGACCAGCAAGAGCTTTCAGGGCTGGCACCTTTAGTATAAGAGCAATCGCTGGACGTTCGCAATTTCGGTGTTGAATTTTGGACAGTTTCAGCAGTAGAGTCTGTGTACGTTGGAAGTTTTAGTAGGCTAAACAAGTTCAGAGCCCAAGTGTTTGTGGTTCGTTTGAGAGGTTACCAGTGGGAGATGAGGACCAGCAAGAGCTTTCAGGGCTGGCACCTTTAGTGTAGGAGCAATCGCTGGACGTTCGCAATTTCGGTGTTGAATTTTGGCCAGATTGAGCAGGAGAGGCTGTGTACGTTGGAAGTTTTAGTAGGCTAAACAAGTTCAGAGCCCAAGTGTTTGTGGTTCGTTTGAGAGGTTACCAGTGGGAGATGAGGACCAGCAAGAGCTTTCAGGGCTGGCACCTTTAGTGTAGGAGCAATCGCTGGACATTCGCAATTTCGGTGTTGAATTTGGGCCAGATTGAGCAGGAGAGGCTGTGTACGTTGGAAGTTTTAGTAGGCTAAACAAGTTCAGAGGCCAAGTGTTTGTGGTTCGTTTGAGAGGTTACCAGTGGGAGATGAGGACCAGCAAGAGCTTTCAGGGCTGGCGCATTTAGTGTAGGAGCAATCGCCTGACGTTCGCAATTTCGATGTTGAATTTTGGCCAGGTTGAGCAGGAGAGGCTGTGTACGTTGGAAGTTTTAGTAGGCTAAACAAGTTCAGAGCCCAAGTGTTTGTGGTTCGTTTGAGAGGTTACCAGTGGGAGATGAGGACCAGCAAGAGCTTTCAGGGCTGGCACCTTTAGTGTAGGAGCAATCGCCTGTCGTTCGCAATTTCGGTGTTGAATTTGGGCCAGACTGAGCAGGCGAGGGAATGTCCGTTGGAAGTTTTAGTAGGCTAAACAAGTTCAGAGCCCAAGTGTTTGTGGTTCGTTTGAGAGGTTACCAGTGGGAGATGAGGACAAGCAAGAGCTTTCAGGGCTGGCATCTTTAGTGTAGGAGCAATCCCTGGACGTTCGCAATTTCGGTGATAAATTTTGGCCAGATTGAGCAGGCGAGGGAGTGTACGTTGGAAGTTTTAGTAGGCTAAAAAAGTTCAGAGCCCAAGTGTTTGTGGTTCGTTTGAGAGGTTACCAGTGGGAGATGAGGACCAGCAAGAGCTTTCAGGGCTGGCACCTTTAGTGTAGGAGCAATCGCTGGACGTTCGCAATTCCGGTGTTGAGCTCTGACGTGAATTTGCAAAAGGAAGCGATGATACGTCTGGACCTTTGAGTGACTAAACAAGTTCAGAGCCCAAGTGTTTGTGGTTCATTTGAGAGGTTACCAGTGGGAGATGAGGACCAGCAAGAGCTTTCAGGGCTGGCACCTTTAGTGTAGGAGCAATCGCTGGACGTTCGCAATTTCGGTGTTGAATTTTGGCCAGATTGAGCAGGCGAGGGAGTGTACGTTGGAAGTTTTAGTAGGCTAAACAAGTTCAGAGCCCAAGCGTTGGTGGTTCGTTTGAGAGGTTACCAATGGGAGATGAAGACCAGCAAGAGCTTTCAGGGCTGGCACCTTTAGTGTAGGAGCAATCCCTGGACGTTCGCAATTTCAGTGTTCAGCTCTGGCCAGATTGAGCAGGCGAGGGAGTGTCCGTTGGAAGTTTTAGTAGGCTAAACAAGTTCAGAGGCCAAGTGTTTATGGTTCGTTTGAGAGGTTACCAGTGGGAGATGAGGACCAGCAAGAGCTTTCAGGGCTGGCACCTTTAGTGTAGGAGCAATCGCTGGACGTTCGCAATTTCGGTATAGAATTTCGGCCAAATTGAGCAGGAGAGGCAGTGTACGTTGGAAATTTTAGGAGGCTAAACAAGTTCAGAGCCCAAGTGTTTGCGGTTCGTTTGAGAGGTTACCAGTGGGAGATGAGGACCAGCAAGAGCTTTCAGGGCTGGCGCCTTTAGTGTAGGAGCAATCGCTGGACGTTCGCAATTTCGGTGATAAATTTTGGCCAGATTGAGCAGGCGAGGGAGTGTACGTTGGAAGTTTTAGTAGGCTAAACAAGTTCAGAGCCCAAGTGTTTGTGGTTCGTTTGAGAGGTTACCAGTGGGAGATGAGGACCAGCAAGAGCTTTCAGGGCTGGCACCTTTAGTGTAGGAGCAATCCCTGGACGTTCGCAATTTCGGTATAGAATTTCGGCCAAATTGAGCAGGAGAGGCAGTGTACGTTGGAAATTTTAGGAGGCTAAACAAGTTCAGAGCCCAAGTGTTTGCGGTTCGTTTGAGAGGTTACCAGTGGGAGATGAGGACCAGCAAGAGCTTTCAGGGCTGTCACCTTTAGTGTAGGAGCAATCGCTGGACGTTCGCAATTTCGGTGTTGAATTTTGGCCAGGTTGAGCAGGCGAGGGAGTGTACGTTGGAAGTTTTAGTAGGCTAAACAAGTTCAGAGCCCAAGTGTTTGTGGTTCGTTTGAGAGGTTACCAGTGGGAGATGAGGACCAGCAAGAGCTTTCAGGGCTGGCACCTTTAGTGTAGGAGCAATCCCTGGACGTTCGCAATTTCGGTGTTGAATTTTGGCCAGATTGAGCAGGCGAGGGAGTGTACGTTGGAAGTTTTAGTAGGCTAAACAAGTTCAGAGCCCAAGTGTTTGTGGTTCGTTTGAGAGGTTACCAGTGGGAGATGAGGACCAGCAAGAGCTTTCAGGGCTGGCACCTTTAGTGTAGGAGCAATCGCTGGACGTTCGCAATTTCGGTGTTGAGGTCTGGCCAGATTGAGCAGGAGAGGCTATGTACGTTGGAAGTTTTAGTAGGCTAAACAAGTTCAGAGCCCAAGTGTTTGTGGTTCGTTTGAGAGGTTACCAGTGGGAGATGAGGACCAGCAAGAGCTTTCAGGGCTGGCACCTTTAGTGTAAGAGCAATCGCTGGACGTTCGCAATTTCGGTGTTGAATTTTGGCCAGTTTCAGCAGTAGAGTCTGTGTACGTTGGAAGTTTTAGTAGGCTAAACAAGTTCAGAGCCCAAGTGTTTGTGGTTCGTTTGAGAGGTTACCAGTGGGAGATGAGGACCAGCAAGAGCTTTCAGGGCTGGCACCTTTAGTGTAGGAGCAATCGCTGGACGTTCGCAATTTCGGTGATAAATTTTGGCCAGATTGAGCAGGAGAGGCTGTGTACGTTGGAAGTTTTAGTAGGCTAAACAAGTTCAGAGCCCAAGTGTTTGTGGTTCGTTTGAGAGGTTACCAGTGGGAGATGAGGACCAGCAAGAGCTTTCAGGGCTGGCACCTTTAGTGTAGGAGCAATCGCTGGACATTCGCAATTTCGGTGTTGAATTTGGGCCAGATTGAGCAGGAGAGGCTGTGTACGTTGGAAGTTTTAGTAGGCTAAACAAGTTCAGAGCCCAAGTGTTTGTGGTTCGTTTGAGAGGTTACCAGTGGGAGATGAGGACCAGCAAGAGCTTTCAGGGCTGGCGCCTTTAGTGTAGGAGCAATCGCCTGACGTTCGCAATTTCGGTGTTGAATTTTGGCCAGGTTGAGCAGGAGAGGCTGTGTACGTTGGAAGTTTTAGTAGGCTAAACAAGTTCAGAGCCCAAGTGTTTGTGGTTCGTTTGAGAGGTTACCAGTGGGAGATGAGGACCAGCAAGAGCTTTCAGGGCTGGCACCTTTAGTGTAGGAGAAATCCCTGGACGTTCGCAATTTCGGTATAGAATTTCGGCCAGATTGAGCAGGAGAGGCAGTGTACGTTGGAAATTTTAGGAGGCTAAACAAGTTCAGAGCCCAAGTGTTTGCGGTTCGTTTGAGAGGTTACCAGTGGGAGATGAGGACCAGCAAGAGCTTTCAGGGCTGGCACCTTTAGTGTAGGAGCAATCCCTGGACGTTCGCAATTTCGGTGTTGAATTTTGGCCAGATTGAGCAGGCGAGGGATTGTACGTTGGAAGTTTTAGTAGGCTAAACAAGTTCAGAGCCCAAGTGTTTGTGGTTCGTTTGAGAGGTTACCAGTGGGAGATGAGGACCAGCAAGAGCTTTCAGGGCTGGCACCTTTAGTGTAGGAGCAATCGCTGGACGTTCGCAATTTCGGTGTTGAGCTCTGGCCAGATTGAGCAGGAGAGGCTGTGTACGTTGGAAGTTTTAGTAGGCTAAACAAGTTCAGAGCCCAAGTGTTTGTGGTTCGTTTGAGAGGTTACCAGTGGGAGATAAGGACCAGCAAGAGCTTTCAGGGCTGGCACCTTTAGTGTAAGAGCAATCGCTGGACGTTCGCAATTCCCGTGTTGAGCTCTGGCCAGATTGAGCAGGCGAGGGAGTGTACGTTGGAAGTTTTAGTAGCCTAAACAAGTTCAGAGCCCAAGTGTTTGTGGTTCGTTTGAGAGGTTACCAGTGGGAGATGAGGACCAGCAAGAGCTTTCAGGGCTGGCACCTTTAGTGTAAGAGCAATCGCTGGACGTTCGCAATTTCGGTGTTGAATTTTGGCCAGTTTCAGCAGTAGAGTCTGTGTACGTTGGAAGTTTTAGTAGGCTAAACAAGTTCAGAGCCCAAGTGTTTGTGGTTCGTTTGAGAGGTTACCAGTGGGAGATGAGGACCAGCAAGAGCTTTCAGGGCTGGCACCTTTAGTGTAGGAGCAATCGCTGGACGTTCGCAATTTCGGTGTTGAATTTTGGCCAGATTGAGCAGGAGAGGCTGTGTACGTTGGAAGTTTTAGTAGGCTAAACAAGTTCAGAGCCCAAGTGTTTGTGGTTCGTTTGAGAGGTTACCAGTGGGAGATGAGGACCAGCAAGAGCTTTCAGGGCTGGCGCCTTTAGTGTAGGAGCAATCGCTGGACATTCGCAATTTCGGTGTTGAATTTGGGCCAGATTGAGCAGGAGAGGCTGTGTACGTTGGAAGTTTTAGTAGGCTAAACAAGTTCAGAGCCCAAGTGTTTGTGGTTCGTTTGAGAGGTTACCAGTGGGAGATGAGGACCAGCAAGAGCTTTCAGAGCTGGCGCCTTTAGTGTAGGAGCAATCGCCTGACGTTCGCAATTTCGGTGTTGAATTTTGGCCAGGTTGAGCAGCAGAGGCTGTGTACGTTGGAAGTTTTAGTAGGCTAAACAAGTTCAGAGCCCAAGTGTTTGTGGTTCGTTTGAGAGGTTACCAGTGGGAGATGAGGACCAGCAAGAGCTTTCAGGGCTGGCACCTTTAGTGTAGGAGCAATCGCCTGTCGTTCGCAATTTCGGTGTTGAATTTGGGCCAGACTGAGCAGGCGAGGGAATGTCCGTTGGAAGTTTTAGTAGGCTAAACAAGTTCAGAGCCCAAGTGTTTGTGGTTCGTTTGAGAGGTTACCAGTGGGAGATGAGGACCAGCAAGAGCTTTCAGGGCTGGCATCTTTAGTGTAGGAGCAATCCCTGGACGTTCGCAATTTCGGTGATAAATTTTGGCCAGATTGAGCAGGCGAGGGAGTGTACGTTGGAAGTTTTAGTAGGCTAAACAAGTTCAGAGCCCAAGTGTTTGTGGTTCGTTTGAGAGGTTACCAGTGGGAGATGAGGACCAGCAAGAGCTTTCAGGGCTGGCACCTTTAGTGTAGGAGCAATCGCTGGACGTTCGCAATTCCGGTGTTGAGCTCTGACGTGAATTTGCAAAAGGAAGCGATGATACGTCTGGACCTTTGAGTGACTAAACAAGTTCAGAGCCCAAGTGTTTGTGGTTCATTTGAGAGGTTACCAGTGGGAGATGAGGACCAGCAAGAGCTTTCAGGGCTGGCACCTTTAGTGTAGGAGCAATCCCTGGACGTTCGCAATTTCAGTGTTCAGATCTGGCCAGATTGAGCAGGCGAGGGAGTGTCCGTTGGAAGTTTTAGTAGGCTAAACAAGTTCAGAGGCTAAGTGTTTATGGTTCGTTTGAGAGGTTACCAGTGGGAGATGAGGACCAGCAAGAGCTTTCAGGGCTGGCACCTTTAGTGTAGGAGCAATCGCTGGACGTTCGCAATTTCGGTGATAAATTTTGGCCAGATTGATCAGGCGAGGGAGTGTACGTTGGAAGTTTTAGTAGGCTAAACAAGTTCAGAGCCCAAGTGTTTGTGGTTCGTTTGAGAGGTTACCAGTGGGAGATGAGGACCAGCAAGAGCTTTCAGGGCTGTCACCTTTAGTGTAGGAGCAATCCCTGGACGTTCGCAATTTCGGTATAGAATTTCGGCCAAATTGAGCAGGAGAGGCAGTGTACGTTGGAAATTTTAGGAGGCTAAACAAGTTCAGAGCCCAAGTGTTTGTGGTTTGTTTGAGAGGTTACCAGTGGGAGATGAGGACCAGCAAGAGCTTTCAGGGCTGGCGCCTTTAGTGTAGGAGCAATCGCTGGACGTTCGCAATTTCGGTGATAAATTTCGGCCAAATTGAGCAGGAGAGGCAGTGTACGTTGGAAATTTTAGGAGGCTAAACAAGTTCAGAGCCCAAGTGTTTGCGGTTCGTTTGAGAGGTTACCAGTGGGAGATGAGGACCAGCAAGAGCTTTCAGGGCTGGCGCCTTTAGTGTAGGAGCAATCGCTGGACGTTCGCAATTTCGGTGTTGAATTTTGGCCAGGTTGAGCAGGCGAGGGAGTGTACGTTGGAAGTTTTAGTAGGCTAAACAAGTTCAGAGCCCAAGTGTTTGTGGTTCGTTTGAGAGGTTACCAGTGGGAGATGAGGACCAGCAAGAGCTTTCAGGGCTGGCACCTTTAGTGTAGGAGCAATCCCTGGACGTTCGCAATTTCGGTGTTGAATTTTGGCCAGATTGAGCAGGCGAGGGAGTGTCCGTTGGAAGTTTTAGTAGGCTAAACAAGTTCAGAGCCCAAGTGTTTGTGGTTCGTTTGAGAGGTTACCAGTGGGAGATGAGGACCAGCAAGAGCTTTCAGGGCTGGCACCTTTAGTGTAGGAGCAATCGCTGGACGTTCGCAATTTCGGTGATAAATTTTGGCCAGATTGAGCAGGAGAGGCTGTGTACGTTGGAAGTTTTAGTAGGCTAAACAAGTTCAGAGGCCAAGTGTTTGTGGTTCGTTTGAGAGGTTACCAGTGGGAGATGAGGACCAGCAAGAGCTTTCAGGGCTGGCGCCTTTAGTGTAGGAGCAATCGCCTGACGTTCGCAATTTCGGTGTTGAATTTTGGCCAGGTTGAGCAGCAGAGGCTGTGTACGTTGGAAGTTTTAGTAGGCTAAACAAGTTCAGAGCCCAAGTGTTTGTGGTTCGTTTGAGAGGTTACCAGTGGGAGATGAGGACCAGCAAGAGCTTTCAGGGCTGGCACCTTTAGTGTAGGAGCAATCGCTGGACGTTCGCAATTTCGGTGTTGAATTTGGGCCAGACTGAGCAGGCGAGGGAATGTCCGTTGGAAGTTTTAGTAGGCTAAACAAGTTCAGAGCCCAAGTGTTTGTGGTTCGTTTGAGAGGTTACCAGTGGGAGATGAGGACCAGCAAGAGCTTTCAGGGCTGGCATCTTTAGTGTAGGAGCAATCCCTGGACGTTCGCAATTTCGGTGATAAATTTTGGCCAGATTGAGCAGGCGAGGGAGTGTACGTTGGAAGTTTTAGTAGGCTAAACAAGTTCAGAGCCCAAGTGTTTGTGGTTCGTTTGAGAGGTTCCCAGTGGGAGATGAGGACCAGCAAGAGCTTTCAGTGCTGGCAACTTTAGTGTAGGAGCAATCGCTGGACGTTCGCAATTCCGGTGTTGAATTTTGGCCAGATTGAGCAGGCGAGGGAGTGTACGTTGGAAGTTTTAGTAGGCTAAACAAGTTCAGAGCCCAAGTGTTGGTGGTTCGTTTGAGAGGTTACCAATGGGAGATGAAGACCAGCAAGAGCTTTCAGGGCTGGCACCTTTAGTGTAGGAGCAATCCCTGGACGTTCGCAATTTCAGTGTTCAGCTCTGGCCAGATTGAGCAGGCGAGGGAGTGTCCGTTGGAAGTTTTAGTAGGCTAAACAAGTTCAGAGGCCAAGTGTTTATGGTTCGTTTGAGAGGTTACCAGTGGGAGATGAGGACCAGCAAGAGCTTTCAGGGCTGGCACCTTTAGTGTAGGAGCAATCGCTGGAGTTCGCAATTTCGGTGATAAATTTTGGCCAGATTGAGCAGGCGAGGGAGTGTACGTTGGAAGTTTTAGTAGGCTAAACAAGTTCAGAGCCCAAGTGTTTGTGGTTCGTTTGAGAGGTTACCAGTGGGAGATGAGGACCAGCAAGAGCTTTCAGGGCTGGCACCTTTAGTGTAGGAGCAATCGCTGGACGTTCGCAATTCCGGTGTTGAATTTTGGCCAGATTGAGCAGGCGAGGGAGTGTACGTTGGAAGTTTTAGTAGCCTAAACAAGTTCAGAGCCCAAGTGTTTGTGGTTCCTTTGAGAGTTACCAGTGGGAGATGAGGACCAGCAAGAGCTTTCAGGGCTGGCACCTTTAGTGTAAGAGCAATCGCTGGACGTTCGCAATTTCGGTGTTGAGCTCTGGCCAGATTGAGCAGGCGAGGGAGTGTACGTTGGAAGTTTTAGTAGGCTAAACAAGTTCAGAGCCCAAGTGTTTGTGGTTCGTTTGAGAGGTTACCAGTGGGAGATGAGGACCAGCAAGAGCTTTCAGGGCTGGCACCTTTAGTGTAGGAGCAATCGCTGGACGTTCGCAATTTCGGTGATAAATTTTGGCCAGATTGAGCAGGCGAGGGAGTGTACGTTGGAAGTTTTTGTAGGCTAAACAAGTTCAGAGCCCAAGTGTTTGTGGTTCGTTTGAGAGGTTACCAGTGGGAGATGAGGATTAGCCACAGCTTTCAGGGCTGGCACCTTTAGTGTAGGAGCAATCCCTGGACGTTCGCAATTTCGGTGTTGAATTTTGGCCAGATTGAGCAGGAGAGGCTGTGTACGTGGAAGTTTTAGTAGGCTAAACAAGTTCAGAGCCCAAGTGTTTGTGGTTCGTTTGAGAGGTTACCAGTGGA